>NC_091331.1:1833566-1936066 GCF_038502225.1 Cherax quadricarinatus
TTAGGAGTCTGTGGAGACAAAGAACTTTGTCCTTGGAGGCAAAGAGGGGAATGTATGAGAGTATAGTTTTACCAACGCTCTTATATGGGTGTGAAGCATGGGTGATGAATGTTGCAGCGAGGAGAAGGCTGGAGGCAGTGGAGATGTCATGTCTGAGGGCAATGTGTGGTGTGAATATAATGCAGAGAATTCGTAGTTTGGAAGTTAGGAGGAGGTGCGGGATTACCAAAACTGTTGTCCAGAGGGCTGAGGAAGGGTTGTTGAGGTGGTTCGGACATGTAGAGAGAATGGAGCGAAACAGAATGACTTCAAGAGTGTATCAGTCTGTAGTGGAAGGAAGGCGGGGTAGGGGTCGGCCTAGGAAAGGTTGGAGGGAGGGGGTAAAGGAGGTTTTGTGTGCGAGGGGCTTGGACTTCCAGCAGGCATGCGTGAGCGTGTTTGATAGGAGTGAATGGAGACAAATGGTTTTTAATACTTGACGTGCTGTTGGAGTGTGAGCAAAGTAACATTTATGAAGGGGTTCAGGGAAACCGGCAGGCCGGACTTGAGTCCTGGAGATGGGAAGTACAGTGCCTGCACTCTGAAGGAGGGGTGTTAATGTTGCAGTTTAAAAACTGTAGTGTAAAGCACCCTTCTGGCAAGACAGTGATGGAGTGAATGATGTGAAAGTTTTTCTTTTTCGGGCCACCCTGCCTTGGTGGGAATCGGCCAGTGTGATAATAAAAAAATAAATACATATATATATATATATATATATATATATATATATATATATATATATATATATATATATATATATATATATGCAATAAGATCACAGTAAACAGGTGATTTCAAAATATGCAAAACAACCACTCTGAAAGAATAGAGAAATTCCAAGCGCTTTCGTGACTACTCACATTATCAAGGAACTATGAAAGTGAAGCATCCAAGGAAGCTATATAAGGGGTCCGGCCAGCACCTCACTATCAGATCCCACAACGGTTAAACACGTGACGCGCGGCGAGCCAACTTGGATAGGTCCTTTGCACAACTCACCCCCAAGCTATTTATTTGTCCAGTGTATTTCATCACCCTGCTAAGATCTCCCAGCTCTGGCTAGCACACTTCATCACCCTGCTGAGATCTCCCTGCTCAGGCTAGCACACTTCATCACCCTGCTGAGATCTCCCAGCTCTGGCTAGCACACTTCATCACCCAGCTGAGATCTCCCAGCTCTGGCTAGCACACTTCATCACCCTGCTGAGATCTCCCAGCTCTGGCTAGCACACTTCATCACCCTGCTGAGATCTCCCAGCTCTGGCTAGCACACTTCATCACCCAGCTGAGATCTCCCAGCTCTGGCTAGCACACTTCATCACCCTGCTGAGCTGAGATCTCCCAGCTCTGGCTAGCACACTTCATCACCCTGCTGAGATCTCCCAGCTCTGGCTAGCACACTTCATCACCCAGCTGAGATCTCCCAGCTCTGGCTAGCACACTTCATCACCCTGCTGAGATCTCCCAGCTCTGGCTAGCACACTTCATCACCCTGCTGAGATCTCCCAGCTCTGGCTAGCACACTTCATCACCCAGCTGAGATCTCCCAGCTCTGGCTAGCACACTTCATCACCCTGCTGAGATCTCCCAGGTCTGGCTAGCACACTTCATCACCCTGCTGAGATCTCCCTGCTCAGGCTAGCACACTTCATCACCCTGCTGAGATCTCCCAGCTCTGGCTAGCACACTTCATCACCCTGCTGAGATCTCCCTGCTCAGGCTAGCACACTTCATCACCCTGCTGAGATCTCCCAGCTCTGGCTAGCACACTTCATCACCCAGCTGAGATCTCCCAGCTCTGGCTAGCACACTTCATCACCCTGCTGAGATCTCCCAGCTCTGGCTAGCACACTTCATCACCCTGCTGAGATCTCCCAGCTCTGGCTAGCACACTTCATCACCCAGCTGAGATCTCCCAGCTCTGGCTAGCACACTTCATCACCCTGCTGAGATCTCCCAGCTCTGGCTAGCACACTTCATCACCCTGCTGAGATCTCCCAGCTCTGGCTAGCACACTTCATCACCCTGCTGAGATCTCCCAGCTCTGGCTAGCACACTTCATCACCCTGCTGAGATCTCCCTGCTCAGGCTAGCACACTTCATCACCCTGAGATCTGAGCATCTCACCCTGCTGAGCTCTGGCTAGCACACTTCATCACCCTGCTGAGATCTCCCTCCTCAGGCTAGCACACTTCATCACCCTGCTGAGATCTCCCAGCTCTGGCTAGCACACTTCATCACCCAGCTGAGATCTGAGCACACTTCTCACCCTGCTGAGATCTCCCAGCTCTGCTAGCACACTTCATCACCCTGCTGAAATCTCCCAGCTCTGGCTAGCACACTTCATCACCCAGCTGCTGCTCTGGCTAGATCTCCCCTGCTGAGCTCCCAGCTCTGGCTAGCACACTTCATCACCCTGCTGAAATCTCCCAGCTCTGGCTAGCACACTTCATCACCCAGCTGAGATCTCCCAGCTTTGGCTAGCACACTTCATCACCCTGCTGAGATCTCCCAGCTCTGGCTAGCACACTTCATCACCCTGCTGAGATCTCCCAGCTCTGGCTAGCACACTTCATCACCCAGCTGCTGAGATCTCCCAGCTCTGGCTAGCACACTTCATCACCCTGCTGAGATCTCCCTGCTCTGGCTAGCACACTTCATCACCCTGCTGAGATCTCCCAGCTCTGGCTAGCACACTTCATCACCCTGCTGAGATCTCCCTGCTCAGGCTAGCACACTTCATCACCCTGCTGAGATCTCCCAGCTCTGGCTAGCACACTTCATCACCCTGCTAAGAGCTGAGATTCATCCCAGCTCCCAGCTCTGGCTAGCACACTTCATCACCCTGCTGAGATCTCCCAGCTCTGGCTAGCACACTTCATCACCCTGCTGAGATCTCCCAGCTCTGGCTAGCACACTTCATCACCCTGCTGAGATCTCCCAGCTCTGGCTAGCACACTTCATCACCCTGCTGAGATCTCCCAGCTCTGGCTAGCACACTTCATCACCCTGCTGAGATCTCCCAGCTCTGGCTAGCACACTTCATCACCCAGCTGAGATCTCCCAGCTCTGGCTAGCACACTTCATCACCCTGCTGAGATCTCCCAGCTCTGGCTAGCACACTTCATCACCCAGCTGAGATCTCCCAGCTCTGGCTAGCACACTTCATCACCCAGCTGAGATCTCCCAGCTCTGGCTAGCACACTTCATCACCCTGCTGAGATCTCCCAGCTCTGGCTAGCACACTTCATCACCCTGCTGAGATCTCCCAGCTCTGGCCAGCACACTTCATCACCCTGCTGAGATCTCCCAGCTCTGGCTAGCACACTTCATCACCCTGCTGAGATCTCCCAGCTCTGGCTAGCACACTTCATCACCCTGCTGAGATCTCCCAGCTCTGGCTAGCACACTTCATCACCCAGCTGAGATCTCCCAGCTCTGGCTAGCACACTTCATCACCCTGCTGAGATCTCCCAGCTCTGGCTAGCACACTTCATCACCCTGCTGAGATCTCCCAGCTCTGGCTAGCACACTTCATCACCCTGCTGAGATCTCCCAGCTCTGGCTAGCACACTTCATCACCCAGCTGAGATCTCCCAGCTCTGGCTAGCACACTTCATCACCCAGCTGAGATCTCCCAGCTCTGGCTAGCACACTTCATCACCCTGCTGAGATCTCCCAGCTCTGGCTAGCACACTTCATCACCCTGCTGAGATCTCCCAGCTCTGGCTAGCACACTTCATCACCCTGCTGAGATCTCCCAGCTCTGGCTAGCACACTTCATCACCCTGCTGAGATCTCCCAGCTCTGGCTAGCACACTTCATCACCCTGCTGAGATCTCCCAGCTCTGGCTAGCACACTTCATCACCCTGCTGAGATCTCCCAGCTCTGGCTAGCACACTTCATCACCCTGCTGAGATCTCCCTGCTCTGGCTAGCACACTTCATCACCCTGCTGAGATCTCCCTGCTCTGGCTAGCACACTTCATCACCCTGCTGAGATCTCCCAGCTCTGGCTAGCACACTTCATCACCCTGCTGAGATCTCCCAGCTCTGGCTAGCACACTTCATCACCCTGCTGAGATCTCCCAGCTCTGGCTAGCACACTTCATCACCCTGCTGAGATCTCCCTGCTCTGGCTAGCACACTTCATCACCCTGCTGAGATCTCCCAGCTCTGGCTAGCACACTTCATCACCCTGCTGAGATCTCCCAGCTCTGGCTAGCACACTTCATCACCCTGCTGAGATCTCCCAGCTCTGGCTAGCACACTTCATCACCCTGCTGAGATCTCCCAGCTCTGGCTAGCACACTTCATCACCCTGCTGAGATCTCCCAGCTCTGGCTAGCACACTTCATCACCCTGCTGAGATCTCCCTGCTCTGGCTAGCACACTTCATCACCCTGCTGAGATCTCCCAGCTCTGGTTAGCACACTTCATCACCCTGCTGAGATCTCCCAGCTCTGTTATTTATTTTTTTTCCTTCTCCAAACAGAAATTTCCACTTATTACAACAAAATTTCCGCTAGCACATTGTAGGCTGAATGTCTCAGGGGAAAATTATGACCTGTCAGCAACTTGCCAGTAGATCCCAATACATAACATTCATTACATAGCTATTTCATGCCACCATCTGCCATAATGTAACATATACAACCCATGAAAAACATCATGTGAAAACCTCCAGGTCTCACCTGAGAGCATGTAATCTCTTGAGCTCCTGTTAGGTTTAGCACTTCGTTTTTATTATAATAATTCTGAGCTGAATGAAGATTCTGGTTGACCGTAGCGACGTAACTAATCTGATTCGTATCTCGACATTTCTCACCAGCAAAAAAACTGATGTTTTCGATGTGTTAAGACGAAGAGGCAGAGTGATTACCTCCATTAACTCTCCCAGATCACTGCAACACCCATCCTGTAACTTTCCCACATCACTCCAAATTCCATTCTAAGTCATTCTAACCAGAGAGATTCTGGATGCGCAGCCATTTCCCCCACACAACCATAAAATATTATTGGTAGTAAACATCGCTGTTTTCTCTGTAAACCTTCACACGGTGCCAAGATCTATGACAAGTTTTTTTTTTTTAATCTTGAGTCTCTTGCCTTTACTGAAAGTTGGTTATGAGAAGCAAAAGTTTCCATAGCAGAAGGTAAAGTCTTAAGCCTTTTTGTTGCGTCAATACTTGGTATCCGAAGTCATCCACACAGTGGACCGTGTTATACCCAGCCACACAGTGGACCGTGTTATAACCAGCCACACAGTGGACCGTGTTATACCCAGCCACACAGTGGACCGTGTTATACCCAGCCACACAGTGGACTGTGTTATAACCAGCCACACAGTGGACCGTGTTATAACCAGCCACACAGTGGACCGTGTTATACCCAGCCACACAGTGGACCGTGTTATACCCAGCCACACAGTGGACCGTGTTATACCCAGCCACACAGTGGACCGTGTTATACCCAGCCACACAGTGGACCGTGTTATAACCAGCCACACAGTGGACCGTGTTATACCCAGCCACACAGTGGACCGTGTTATACCCAGCCACACAGTGGACCGTGTTATACCCAGCCACACAGTGGACCGTGTTATACCCAGCCACACAGTGGACCGTGTTATACCCAGCCACACAGTGGACCGTGTTATACCCATCCACACAGTGGACCGTGTTATACCCAGCCACACAGTGGACCGTGTTATACCCATCCACACAATGGACCGTGTTATACCCAGCCACACAGTGGACCGTGTTATACCCAGCCACACAGTGGACCGTGTTATACCCAGCCACACAGTGGACCGTGTTATACCCAGCCACACAGTGGACCGTGTTATACCCAGCTACACAGTGGACCGTGTTATACCCAGCCACACAGTGGACCGTGTTATACCCATCCACACAATGGACCGTGTTATACCCAGCCACACAGTGGACTGTGTTATACCCAGCTACACAGTGGACCGTGTTATACCCAGCCACACAGTGGACCGTGTTATACCCAGCTACACAGTGGACCGTGTTATACCCAGCCACACAGTGGACCGTGTTATACCCAGCTACACAGTGGACCGTGTTATACCCAGCCACACAGTGGACTGTGTTATACCCAGCTACACAGTGGACCGTGTTATACCCAGCCACACAGTGGACCGTGTTATACCCAGCTACACAGTGGACCGTGTTATACCCAGCTACACAGTGGACCGTGTTATACCCAGCCACACAGTGGACCGTGTTATACCCAGCTACACAGTGGACCGTGTTATACCCAGCCACACAGTGGACCGTGTTATACCCAGCTACACAGTGGACCGTGTTATACCCAGCTACACAGTGGACCGTGTTATACCCAGCCACACAGTGGACCGTGTTATACCCAGCTACACAGTGGACCGTGTTATACCCAGCTACACAGTGGACCGTGTTATACCCAGCCACACAGTGGACCGTGTTATACCCAGCTACACAGTGGACCGTGTTATACCCAGCCACACAGTGGACCGTGTTATACCCAGCCACACAGTGGACCGTGTTATACCCAGCCACACAGTGGACCGTGTTATACCCAGCCACACAGTGGACCGTGTTATACCCAGCCACACAGTGGACCGTGTTATACCCAGCCACACAGTGGACCGTGTTATACCCAGCCACACAGTGGACCGTGTTATACCCAGCCACACAGTGGACCGTGTTATACCCAGCCACACAGTGGACCGTGTTATACCCAGCAACACAATGGACCGTGTTATACCCAGCTACACAGTGGACCGTGTTATACCCAGCCACACAGTGGACCGTGTTATACCCAGCCACACAGTGGACCGTGTTATACCCAGCCACACAGTGGACCGTGTTATACCCAGCCACACAGTGGACCGTGTTATACCCAGCCACACAGTGGACCGTGTTATACCCAGCAACACAATGGACCGTGTTATACCCAGCTACACAGTGGACCGTGTTACCTGGAGGCTATTCCGGGGATCAACGCCCCCGCGGCCCGGTCCATGACCAGGCCTCCCGATGGATCAGGGCCTGATCAACTAGGCTGTTACTGCTGGCCGCACGCAGTCCAACGTACGAGCCACAGCCCGGCTGATCCGGCACTGACTTTAGGTATCTGTCCAGCTCTCTCTTGAAGGCAGCCAGGGGATTATTGGCAATTCCCCTAATGCTTGATGGGAGGCTGTTAAACAGTTTTGGGCCCCGGACACTTATGGTACCTTAGTGTACCAATGGCGCCCCTACTTTTTATTGGGGGCATTTTGCATCGCCTGCCCAGTCTTTTACTTTCGTAGGGAGTGATTTCTGTGTGCAGATTTGGGACCATTCCTTCCAAGATTTTCCAAGTGTAGATTATGATATATCTCTCCCTCCTGCGTTCCAACGAGTACAAGTCAAGTGCTTCCAAGCGTTCCCAGTAGTTAAGGTGCTTGACAGAACTTATACGTGCAGTATACCCAGCCACACAGTGGACCGTGTTATACCCAGCCACACAGTGGACCGTGTTATACCCAGCCACACAGTGGACCGTGCTATACCCAGCCACACAATGGACCGTGTTATACCCAGCTACACAGTGGACCGTGTTATACCCATACACACAGTGGACCGTGTTATACCCAGACACACAGTGGACCGTGTTATACCCAGCCACACAATGAACCGTGTTATACCCAACTACACAGTGGACCGTGTTATACCCAGCTACACAGTGGACCGTGTTATACCCAGACACACAGTGGACCGTGTTATACCCAGCCACACAATGGACCGTGTTATACCAAGCTACACAGTGGACCGTGTTATACCCAGCCACACAGTGGACCGTGTTATACCCAGCCACACAGTGGACCGTGTTATACCCATCCACACAATGGACTGTGTTATACCCATCCACACAATGGACTGTGTTATACCCATCCACACAGTGGACCGTGTTATACCCATCCACACAGTGGACCGTGTTATACCCATCCACACAGTGGACCGTGTTATACCCATCCACACAATGGACCGTGTTATACCCATCCACACAATGGACTGTGTTATACCCAACCACACAGTGGACCCTATTATACCCATCCACACAATTGACCGTGTTATACCCATCCACACAGTGGACCGTGTTATACCCATCCACACAGTAGACCGTGTTATACCCATCCACACAGTGGACCGTGTTATACCCATCCACACAATGGACCGTGTTATACCCATCCACACAATGGACTGTTATACCCAACCACACAGTGGACCCTGTTATACCCATCCACACAATGGACCGTGTTATACCCAGCAACACAATGGACTGTGTTATACCCAGCCACACAGTGGACCGTGTTATACCCATCCACACAATGGACCGTGTTATACCCAGCCACACAGTGGACCGCGTTATACCCAGCTACACAGTGGACCGTGTTATACCCAGCCACACAGTGGATCGTGTTATACCCATCCACACAATAGACCGTGTTATACCCATTCACACAATGGACCGTGTTATACCCATCCACACAGTGGACCGTGTTATACCCATCCACACAATGGACCGTGTTATACCCAACCCCACAGTGGACCCTGTTATACCCATCCACACAATTGACCGTGTTATACCCATCCACACAATGGACCGTGTTATACCCATCCACACAATTGACCGTGTTACACCCATCCTCACAATGAACCGTGTTATACCCATCCACACAGTGGACCGTGTTATACCCATCCACACAATGGACCGTGTTATACCCATCCTCACAATGAACCGTGTTACACCCATCCTCACAATGAACCGTGTTACACCCATCCTCACAATGAACCGTGTTATACCCATCCACACAATGAACCGTGTTATACCCATCCACACAATGAACCGTGTTATACCCATCCACACAATGAACCGTGTTACACCCATCCTCACAATGAACCGTGTTACACCCATCCTCACAATGAACCGTGTTACACCCATCCTCACAATGAACCGTGTTATACCCATCCACACAATGAACCGTGTTATACCCATCCACACAATGAACCGTGTTATACCCATCCACACAATGAACCGTGTTATACCCATCCACACAATGAACCGTGTTATACCCATCCACACAATGAACCGTGTTATACCCATCCACACAATGAACCGTGTTATACCCATCCACACAATGAACCGTGTTATACCCATCCACACAATGAACCGTGTTATACCCATCCACACAATGAACCGTGTTATACCCATCCACACAATGAACCGTGTTATACCCATCCACACAATGAACCGTGTTATACCCATCCACACAATGAACCGTGTTATACCCATCCACACAATGAACCGTGTTATACCCATCCACACAATGAACCGTGTTATACCCATCCACACAATGAACCGTGTTATACCCATCCACACAATGAACCGTGTTATACCCATCCACACAATGAACCGTGTTATACCCATCCACACAATGAACCGTGTTATACCCATCCACACAATGAACCGTGTTATACCCATCCTCACAATGAACCGTGTTATACCCATCCACACAATGAACCGTGTTATACCCATCCACACAATGAACCGTGTTATACCCATCCTCACAATGAACCGTGTTACACCCATCCTCACAATGAACCGTGTTACACCCATCCTCACAATGAACCGTGTTATACCCATCCACACAATGAACCGTGTTATAACCATCCACACAATGAACCGTGTTATACCCATCCACACAATGAACCGTGTTATACCCATCCTCACAATGAACCGTGTTATACCCATCCACACAATGAACCGTGTTATAACCATCCACACAATGAACCGTGTTATACCCATCCACACAATGAACCGTGTTATACCCATCCTCACAATGAACCGTGTTATAACCATCCACACAATGAACCGTGTTATACCCATCCACACAATGAACCGTGTTATACCCATCCACACAATGAACCGTGTTATACCCATCCACACAATGAACCGTGTTATACCCATCCTCACAATGAACCGTGTTATACCCATCCACACAATGAACCGTGTTATACCCATCCACACAATGAACCGTGTTATACCCATCCACACAATGAACCGTGTTATACCCATCCACACAATGAACCGTGTTATACCCATCCTCACAATGAACCGTGTTATACCCATCCACACAATGAACCGTGTTATACCCATCCACACAATGAACCGTGTTATACCCATCCACACAATGAACCGTGTTATACCCATCCACACAATGAACCGTGTTATACCCATCCACACAATGAACCGTGTTATACCCATCCACACAATGAACCGTGTAATACTGGCATTCTTATAAAAAATCTATTAAAACCTTGGTTCATTATTTCTGAAGACTGATGCGTGACAGCCAAGGATCATAAGTGTTCATTTATTCCTATTTTATATGAGTAGCAAATTCTCAACTGAGGATAAAATATGAAGCATCAATTTATTCAAATATCCTGTGTATATGTACTCTGAGAGTGCTAGTACTCTGCCCGCGCCTGATAACCCCTACTGGTCATGTGCTCATGGTGACCAAAGTACGTGGACTGTGCTGTTTTACTGGTTAGTGAAATGCTGGAAGAACGTAGAGGTGGTGGGGGCTGTGGTAGTGGTGGGGGCTGTGGTAGTGGTGGGGAGGCAGTGGTAGTGGTGGGGAGGCTGTGGTAGTGGTGGGGGCTGTGGTAGTGGTGGGGGCTGTGGTAGTGGTGGGGAGGCTGTGGTAGTGGTGGGGAGGCTGTGGTAGTGGTGGGGAGGCTGTGGTAGTGGTGGGGAGGCTGTGGTAGTGGTGGGGAGGCTGTGGTAGTGGTGGGGAGGCTGTGGTAGTGGGTGAGAGGTTGTGGAGGAAGGTGCTTGTGGAGAGGTGGTTGAAGGGGAAGAATGATCAACATACATATACACGAGAATGATCAACACATCATACAAGCGACAGGTTAAAGAAGCGGTGCCATAGATAGACGAGAATAATCAACATACACGAGAATAACCATACAGAGGAGTGATGAACGTGCACACGAATGATCAACATACATCATACAAAAAAAAAAAACAGCATCTGGATGGAACATCCGAATTGTACAGATGCCAGAGCAACATGAGACAATTTTCCTTGTCATTTATTTGTATTAAGTATCAGGAGGGAGGGAGGGAGGGAAGAAAGGAACGAGGGAGGGAGGAAAGGAGAAGAAAGGAGAGGAGGGAAAGAAAGAAGGCAAATAGGTAGGTATGGAGAGAAAGAAAAGGGGTAAGTATATAGATAGGAAGGGAAGGAAAGGGTGTGTGTGAGAGAGACGACCCCGCACACACACACACACACACACACACACACACACACACACACACACACACACACACATATACATTAACCACGCCCAACGCCTCGTTCGCTCTAGCCCTCGTTAACCACCCAGGCGTTTAACGATCCTTCCCCTCCCATCCACCACTGACGTCTCCCTCCTATCCACCTCCGATGCCTTCCACCATCCACCCCCTCCCCTCTTTCTGTGATAACTCCCCTTCCTTGATAAAGGAGATCAGTCGGTTGGTCGTCAGTCTGTTGGTTGGTTCATTTATCTTTACGGCTGTTAATTGTTCCTCATTGTCTGATGTCTATGTCTCTCTCTCTCTCTCTCTCTCTCTCTCTCTCTCCTCCTCCTCCTCTCTCTCTCTCTCTCCCCTCCTCTCTCTCTTTCTCTCACACACAGGGCTTTACAAGGTTAGCTTTAGGGATCCTAACTTTATTTACAAGCAGAGCTGTTACCTATGTCTTTCTCTCTCTCTCTCTCCACACACACACACACACACACACACACACACACACACACACACACATGCAAGAACAATCACAAACATACCCACAGAGTGGCACAAACGAGAGAGCAACGAATGCTCCCCACTGCAGCTACACAAAACACATCCCTCTCCCCCCATTCCCATCGAAAAAATCACATCCGGTGGCACCCCCCCCCACATACACAGAGTGACATATACTGCAGCTCTGTCACTTCATACCCCGTCAATTACCAGGACAAAAACACCGATACATCACAAGCTTGACAAGTAGATCCACTGACACACCTAGTCTGTAATCACGAGAACCTTCTCATATCCGACAGTGACGAATTATTTTTGTTATTAACAAGCCCAGAGACAGGCTACAAGCACGCTAGATGAGTCTATGATATCGCTCGCTAATACTACGATATACTCATCACTGATACTACGAGGCAACGCACTGATACTACGATGCAATGCACTGATACTACTACAAAACTCAGTGATACTACGACGAAACTCGCTAATACTACAATGCATTGCACTGATGCAACGCACTGGTACTGCGACATAACTCACTGACACTACGACACAACCCATTGATATTACGATACACGCACTGATACTACGACAAAACTCAGTGACGCTACGACTGTGATAAGCGCAGCGCCATCACAATCATGGGGAAGGTGATGATTGAAATTGATAGACGGCTACATTTATTGAATATAATTGCATGCAAGTATCTGCTGAGGTTCCCTTCGGCACTGTGCACTGCCAATAAACACCCACACTCACCCACACTTACATCCTAACCTCGCATACAACCACACTCCCACTACCACTCACAGATCACCAGCAAATGTGTTCCCTTAAGTGGCGAGAGTGCACATTACGTGCTCATCTACACCAGGGAGAGCGTCGGTGCGTGCACAAGAGCGACGTAAGTAGCTACGCTGTGGTAAGCAAGCTCTCCTGGAACACACAGCTCTGCACACGTAACAAAAACTAATTACACGAGTAATAAAACTGAACAGAAATTGCTTCAGCCAGTGCGGCAATAAAGAGAGAACACGGACAACAAAAACTCACTCGTTGTCTGTCCCATCACAACAAGAGACAATGAGCGGGCAAAGTACAGGCGACAAAAACACTCGGTATCACTCCCATCGCAACATAGACAGGGAGCAAGCGAATCACAGGCAACAAAAACACTAGGCATCATTCCTATTTGTTTTAACAAAGACAGCGAGCGCGAGCAGATGATGAGAGGTAAAAAACACATGACAACAAAGACAGGGAACGTGCAAAGCAACGACAACAAAAGCATACTGTTATCACTGCCATCAACACCAACTGTTCCCCAAAAAACGTAAATAGCCACATATTTGACACCGGCTAGCTAGCTAGCTCCTCCCTGGGGGTGTGGGTGTGGGCGTGGGTGGCAGTGCATAGTGCCGAAGGGAACATCAACAGATACTTGTATACAATTGATGATGGGGAATGTAATAATTACATGCAATGGATGTAGTCATCTGTCAATTACAGTCCTCGCCTTTCCCACGATTGTGTTGGCGCTGCCTTTATCACTGTCGTAGCATCACTGAGTTATGTAGTAGTACCAGTGAGTTGTGTCGTAGTGTCAGTGTGTTGTGTCGTAGCATCAGTAAGATTTGTAGTGTTCCACGACCGAACACGAAGCTCACTGCAACTAGCGAGATTGATGACTCGCAGACACATTTCCTCCCCCCCCCCGACTTGTATTCGCTTTCCGATACCAGAGTGTGACAAATTGCTTTCCGGTGGGCGCACCGATACGCCCCGGCCAGGGGGCACTATAACATAATTACGCCCTCAACTCCCTCACACTCGTAAAGAGACTTTAATATCCGTCAATCACACACGAGAAAGAGATAATTTGACTCTCGACACTGGGGCGATATTTCACAGCATTCCCACACGCTACCTCTCGTTTATTTGAAGGAGAGGAGGATCGACAGGGTGGTAAAAGTCATTAAGGTGTGCATGTCTTGTCTTCTACGGTGGCCAGATCGACCAGGGGTGACCGGAGAGTGTAAAACCAGATACCATTTAAGTCGTAATCTTTTTTTTTTTTTTTACAACTGAATCACAAATTGGAATTGGAATTTAGGCTTCTGGGTCCGTGTTCGACCACTGCCTTGTCACCAGTCTCTTGATAGTCTTCCAGGATAGTCCGGGGAAACCTCCTCTGGCTTTTAATTTTCGGTTTATGATCAGTTGTTCCTTAAGAAGGGAAGAAGAGGAAAGTACCTTAATACTACTGGTGAAGGGCTCGTCAGCAAGGGAATTCTAACGACACTTCCCTTCCTTGGGGAAGCACAATAACCCTTACGGGTTTTGTGCTTCACCATGAATTTGATAATGATTCTTTCAGTCCACGGTACTGAGATTTGGTATCAGTAATTTTATCTCTTCTCTGGATTCCAAGCAGCTAGGAGCTAAACACACACACACACACACACACACACACACACACACACACACACACGCACGCATATACTACAGGCCTAGTGTCTAATCAACATGTGCCTGGGCAAAATGGTAACTAACACACACACATACACACACACACTGCACTGTTGCCTTTACATTAAAATCTGTGGTGTTTAGGTGTCTAGTGGTCCCAGACCACTAGACACCTAAGCAATGACCAGAAACAATTATTAACGATGGTAAATCTAACACTGCAACCCGTTCTCTAATACTTTTTACCGTGCGTGTACACGCAAATACGTACACGCACGAAAATCTTGATGAACGCCCCACGCTGCCAGACGTATATCACCTCTCTCTTTTTTTATTTCTTTATCGTCGAGTAATTATACTAAAATATGGATCAATATACATTAACCTAACATAATCGTGAATAACAAATTATTCTTTTTATAAAAGTCCCAGCATGAAGAAATGCATGAGGGGTAACCCCTGTAAAACTGGCTCCGCTAATTGCTAGAGTGATCACTGTAGTAGCAGACTGGACCGTGGGGGCACTGACCCCCGAAATCCTCTCCAGGTATCTCCAGATATGGTACAGAGGTCGTGGTTGTAGAACAGGGTCACCACTGTAGTGAAGTGAGATTCCCAAACACAATATCACACTCCTGCTAACGTCAACAAGATTACCAACGTCTCTTAACAGTCTTCACAGATAAGGCTTGTTTGAAGAGATGGAGGAAGCACAGGTGATGGAACACCGAGACTACAGGCTACTGCTGAGAACTGCAAGAACAAGAACAAGAATCACTGGGGCGAGACTACAGGCTACTGCTACGAACTACGGGAGTATGACTAGAATCACCAGAATCTGTTTGGGGCTCTGCACAGCTTCCGAAGTGACGAAAACGAAACATTAACAGTGGAAATAAAACAAACAAGATCTTTGACCAGCATTAACAATACAGTGAAAAATTTTCTCTTCGCTCTTCAATTATTTTTATTGCATTTATTGGCATTGTAGTAAGTGATAACTGGTTAATTTTTATTAACAGACAGTACATCTAACCCAACCCAAAATAGCACAAATCGAGAAATTTGCTGGAAAAATGTGCAAGAAACCGACTTGGGATTCGGGAGGAAGTGCTGGATCAGGGTAGTGATAGATCCCTCGATGAGACCACAACAGCGCTCCCACAACTTATTCTACTGACAACATTATTAGATCGATTTCAACTGCAACTGAGGGAATATATTTGAAATTTAAATTGCAGAATTGATGGCGAAGCATCAAAGTGTAATGGATACTTGTTGATGAATTGAGGGCAACCCACACGGGGGCAGAAACACGGTGAAGAAATGGACTGTTTCAATCTGTGCCCGAGATGTGCTGAAGAAAGCCTCAGACGGAAACCGAAATACAAAGTCTTTTGTAGCTCGATTGCTAGAGCACTCATCTCACATACTGAGGTCCGGGGGTCGATCCCCGGTACGGGTAGAAAAATTAGGACATGTTTCCTTAAGATACCTGCTGACCATGTTCACCCATCAGTACAATAGTTATCCGAGTGTTAGCCGACTGATGTGGGTCGCATCCTGGGGACAAAATTGACCTGATTTGCGGGAAATGCTCTGCATAACAAGGGACTTTCTATATAGTAGTATGTAACTGTATACCTTGTCCATGCACTTGCAGTAAAAAAAATATTATTATTACTGTGAGTCTGTCTCAGTGTGTGTTTCCCTTAATCCATTTAACAAAACTGATGTTATGCTTTGTAGAAACACACACACACACCATAATTTTAAATCAGACTTTCTGAATGGAAAAGTCTGAGCAAATCAAACCAGCCGATCCTCATCCTCCTACACCCCCCCCCCTACAACTCCCTCCCAACTTCCCCCGCTCTTCTTTTAAACTTTCCTGGACCCTAGCTACAGTGATGGATGAGGTACCGTTGCTCTAGTCCAGTCCCTACACTCAGTAATTGCTCTGTCACTTGTCACCCTGATGGAGCCACGATAACTCTGAGGCTATCTGCAGGCCACGTGGTCAGAGGCCGCTGTGGGAAGGAGGCAGGAGAGAAGACTGGAAGGGGAAAGAGAGGGAAAGGGTCGAAGAGAAAGAATAATAGAAAGCATGGTGGAAAGGAACAAAAGGGGGGAACAGGAGAGATGGTAGAAAGGCACTTAGGGCAGAAACAAAGGAGAGAATAGTGGAAAGGGACTATGAGGGGGGAATGGGAAACATAGCGGAAAGGGACGAAGGGGAGGAATGGGAGAGAGGGAGAATGGTGGAAAGGAGAGAGCTGATCAAAATATTTCGATGGAGTGACCTTCAGGACAGCTATCATACCACAAGACGGGTGACTACCAACATTTGACTCTGGTTCTGTTTACTGATATCAGTTAATCCATCCGTGACGTATTATTATCTGGAATGGATATGTAACAGAAAGAGAGAGCAAGACAGAGAAAGAGAGAGAGAGAGAGAGAGAGAGAGAGAGAGAGAGAGAGAGAGAGAGAGAGAGAGAGAGAGAGAGAGAGAGAGAGAGAGAGAGAGCTTTTATTGGACACTCGCTGTCAGAATTCTTTGTTTATATTCCCATTTTGCCGGAGGACAAATAGTTTTGTTGCCAGTAGGCTGACACCACATCCAGCACCACCAGTGTCACAGCCAACACCACCACTGCCACAGCCAACACCACCAGTGTCACATCCAGCACCACCAGTGTCACAGCCAACACCACCACTGCCACAGCCAACACCACCAGTGTCACAGCCAACACCACCAGTGCCACAGCCAACACCACCACTGTCACAGCCAACAACACCACTGTCACAGCCAACACCACCACTGTCACAGCCAACACCACCATTGTCACAGCCAACACCACCACTGTCACAGCCACCACCACCACCGTCACAGCCAACAACACCACTGTCACAGCCAACACCACCACTGTCACAGCCAACACCACCACTGTCACAACCACCACCACCACTGCCACAGCCACCAACACCACTGTCACAACCAACACCACCACTGTCACAGCCACCACCACCACTGTCATAGCCAACACCACCACTGTCACAGCCAACACCACCACTGTCACAGCCAACATCACCACTGTCACAGCCAACACCACCACTGTCATAGCCAACACCACCACTGTCACAGCCACCACCACCACTGCCACAGCCAACAACACCACTGTCACAACCAACACCACCACTGTCATAAGCAACACCACTACTGTCACAGCCAACACCACCACTGTCACAAACAGCACCACCACTGTCACAGCCAACACCACCACTGTCACAAACAGCACCACCACTGTCACAGCCAACACCACCATTGTCACAGCCAGCACCACCAGTGTCACAGCCAACACCACCACTGCCACAGCCAACACCACCGCTGTCACAGCCAGCGCCACCAGTGTCACAGCCAACACCACCACTGCCACAGCCAACACCACCGCTGTCATAGCCAACACCACCACTGTCACAGCCAGCACCACCAGTGTCACAACCAACACCACCACTGTCACAACCACCACCACCACTGTCACAGCCAACACCACCAGTGTCACAGCCAACACCACCACTGTCACAGCCAACACCACCACTGTCACAGCCAACACCACCACTGTCACAGCCAACACCACCATTGTCACAGCCAACAACACCACTGTCACAGCCACCACCACCACTGTCACAGCCAACATCACCACTGTCACAGCCAACACCACCACTGTCACAGCCAACACCACCACTGTCACAGCCAACACCACCACTGTCACAGTCAACATCACCACTGTCACAACCAGCACCACCACTGTCACAACCAACACCACCACTGTCACAGTCAGCACCACCAGTGTCACAGCCAACACCACCACTGTCACAGCCAACAACACCACTGTCACAGCCACCACCACCACCACTGTCACAGCCAGCACCACCACTGTCACAGCCAACACCACCACTGTCACAATCAGCACCACCAGTGTCACAGCCAACACCACCACTGTCACAACCAACACCACCAGTGTCAAAGCCAGCACCACCACTGTCACAGCCAACACCACCACTGTCACAGTCAGCACCACCAGTGTCACAGCCAACACCATCACTGTCACAACCAACACCACCACTGTCACAACCAACACCACCACTGTCACAACCAACACCACCACTGTCACAACCAACACCACCACTGTCACAACCAACACCACCACTGTCACAACCAACACCACCACTGTCACAGTCAACACCACCACTGTCACAGTCAACATCACCACTGTCACAACCAGCACCACCACTGTCACAACCAGCACCACCACTGTCACAACCAACACCACCACTGTCACAACCAACACCACCACTGTCACAACCAACACCACCACTGTCACAACCAACACCACCACTGTCACAACCAACACCACCACTGTCACAGTCAACACCACCACTGTCACAGTCAACATCACCGCTGTCACAACCAGCACCACCACTGTCACAACCAGCACCACCACTGTCACAACCAACACCACCACTGTCACAGGCAGCACCACCACTGTCACAACCAACACCACCACTGTCACAACCAACACCACCACTGTCACAACCAACACCACCACTGTCACAGCCAGCACCACCACTGTCACAGCCAGCACCACCACTGTCACAGCCAGCACCACCACTGTCAACACCACCACTGTCACAGCCAGCACCACCACTGTCACAGCCAGCACCACCACTGTCACAACCAACACCACCACTGTCACAACCAACACCACCACTGTCACAGCCAGCACCACCACTGTCACAGCCAGCACCACCACTGTCAACACCACCACTGTCACAGGCAGCACCACCACTGTCACAACCAACACCACCACTGTCACAGGCAGCACCACCACTGTCACAACCAACACCACCACTGTCACAACCAACACCACCACTGTCACAGCCAGCACCACCACTGTCACAGCCAGCACCACCACTGTCAACACCACCACTGTCAACATCATAGTCTTCCCCCTAACAAATAATCCTCCAGTAAACCTGACAGCATACATCACGTTTAGGACAATAAACAAGATCAACACGCAGCTCTCACCTGCTCAAAGAGAACCACAAACTCTAAACTCTTACGTAGATAAAGACGCACATGCATAGTTTCTAGACATTTAATGAGGAAACGTTTCGCCACGAATGGCTTCCGGGACAGGAAAAACCACTCGTAGCGAAACGTTCACTCAAGTGTTTTGAATCTGCGCATGTATACGTGTGTTTACATAGTGTCAGTATCACCATACTTGTTCTCTATTTTAGAAGGTCCAAAGTTTGCAACAATACTAGTCCTAAACCTGACGGGATTAAACTACAAAAGACTGAAAGAACTATCCTAGAAGACGGGAAGAACCAGGAAATATACGGTTATGACGTAAAAGACATTGAAAATTTTGACAGGGTACAGAAGGATGAATTGAAATAGGGGCGAGGGAGGGAGACAGATGGGAGTTAAAAACACAGATGAACCACAGAGGCATTAAAAATAAAAGGTATCGAGTCTTGAAATAAGTGAACGTATTGACCTGGCTGAGGAAACAGGGGTAAACATCATACACAGTTTCAGGGATAGGTAGTAAGAGCCACACACACACACACACACACACACACACGCACACACACTGGCGCCAGGAGCTGTGAATCAATCCCCTGTAACCACATATAGTTGAGTACACAAAACAATCTCAAACAAGCGATCTTAATGCAGAACAAGCCACATGGTCATGGTGATGGAAATATTTAGCTCAAGATAAGATCTTTCACTCTCTATGTTCGTCATCAGGAGCAATGCAATGTTGCAAGGTTACCAACAGACAGCAGGAGAAAAAAAATCTCTGAAGCAAGGCAGAAGTGTAAAGCGTCGCACACTGTGACGGTGTGAATCACCAATCACCAATGAATTTTTAATACCGCTTATATATATATATATATATATATATATATATATATATATATATATATATATATATATATATATATATTTATTTATTTATTTATTTATTTATTTATTTAGTTATTCTGTGTATTAACGCTTCAGGAATTTCTTGTTTACCTCTGGTGGAACACTCGCAGGACCGTAAAGCAGAGATTTCACTAAACTCGTTCTTGTTTTATCTGCCGAAACTTGGCTTCTTGTGCTACATCACCTTCCTGATTGTGTTAGCTATAACTTAGATAACATATATGTTAAATATATGTCTGTTGTTTCTCACTACTACTGTGTGTGTGTGTGTGTGTGTGTTTGTTCATAACTGTCAGACTAAGCTCGCTGTGTTCCGTGATATATAGCCTATAAAAAAGTCATATAAAATATTATACGTTGTGAGTTGTGTGTACTCGGCACACGTGTCTACACGCACGCACACACACACACACACACACACACACACACACACACACACACACACACACACACACACACACGCTGTGAGAGGAAAACTAATGGAGGCACCAGTGAATTTTTAAGCCAAATGTTAGCAAAACAAGAATGGGAGCTGGAGATGAGCCGGCAAGACTTGATCTGGTTTTCACCATAAAACAATCTGACATGGGATAAATTGACTTTATAGGTATAATGTTTGTCAGGAAACAGGAAGACCGTTTCCTAACGCGGGTCTTCGTCATACGACAACCCACAGATGGAATTTTTGGTGATCTAACCGAGGCCATCCGCTGGCTTACCAGTCCACCTTTTTTAAAAATACGATTATGATTATAAACATTTCTTGAGTACACTAATTGACTATGGACAACCTCTAAGAGCCATTTGTCAGTGATCATCTAGTACTTGTGTTTGGATTGTTAATGGAAGCAACTACCACTGTCACCACCACCCCCACCAACATCATCATCATCATCATCATCATCATCATCATCATCATCATCATCATCATCACCACCACCACCACAGCACCATCACATCACCATTACAACCACCATCGTTGAGCACCTCTACAGAGACTTCAGAGTTCCGTGTGTGTGTGTAGCAGTAACTCTTAAGTCTGTGTCAACAAGCAGTGGCAGACGGCTGTAGCTTGCTCAGTCATTGTTTACGTGAAGGCTTTGTTGAGAGATCTGTGTTGTGTCCGCCAGACTCCACACTGAAAGGAAACACCCACACAGACAACGTTTGGCAACACTGTACTCAAAGAAAATGGACTCAGAACCTGTGAATTAAAGAAAACGGACTGAAACTTCCAATTAAAGAAAACGGACTAAAATGAGGATGAAAGAAAACGGACTCTGAAAATGAGTATTAAAGAAAACGGATTGAAAATAAGAAAAAAAGATTGAAAATTAAAATAAAGAAAACGGAATGAAAACCAGAAAAAAGACTAAAAAAAATAAGTACTAAAGAAAATGGACAGAAAATGAGAATTTGAGAAGATTTAAAATTCTTTAACGCTTATGTAATTGTCCATATTATTATTATTATTATTATTATTATTATTATTATTATTATTGTGTCACTCTTTCTTCTGCAACGAGGGTGGAGTGATCGGCTGGAGGCGTGGTGACTGTGGTGGTGGTAGTGTGGTTGTGTTGGTAGTTGTGTGGTTGTGTGGCTTTGGTTGTGGTAGTGTGGTTGTGGTATGGTGGTGGCAGTCGGAGAGGTGTAGTGGTGGTGTCAGTAGAAATGTTGGAGGTGTGGTGGTGCAGGTTGAAAATGTGGTGGGGGCGGTGAAGCAGGAGGTTACAGGTGTGATGGGTGGGGTGGAGATGGTTACAGGTGTGATGAGTGAAGGGTGGAGGAGGTTACATGTGTGAAGGGTGGGGGGGGGTGGAGGTGGTTACATGTGTGAAGGGTGGGGGTGGAGGATGTTACAAAGGTATCATGCACCACAAACCCTCACAAGTGTGGCTCACACCTGCCAGTCGTCACTCCATCCATCACACATATCATTATTCACTGTGTGCTTGTATCTGACGACCACCCGTCCTATCCATGTCTCTATCCCCTCCCTCTATCAACATCACTATTCCCACCGCTCCCACGGCACCCATTCAATCTCCCATACCCCGCCCCCATGTTGAGAAAAGTCACAGCAGCTTCCGTCCTGCCCACGGAGTGTTATAAGAAGCTTTCCTAGTCTCCACTATTCGTCTCACACATCAAAGTCACAACCTCCCCATCACCAACCCTCCCCTCTCCCATGTCCCTCTCTCCCTTTCCATATGATGCATACAAATACATACATACACACACACACACACACACATATATATATATATATATATATATATATATATATATATATATATATATATATATATATATATATATTAAATTATAATGATTGTGCTCGGTATATTAAGAAATTATTATTGCACAATATATAGTATATAACACAACAGGGTTATATATTAAATAAAATAATTTCTCTCAGATGACAATGTCATTACTCATTACTTTGCCTATTGTGTTACCGACTACCAGAAGCACCTGTCCACAATGTGTGTGTATGTGTGTGTGTGTGTGTGTGTGTGTGTGTGTGTGTGTGTGTGTGTGTGTGTGTGTGTGTGTGTGTGTGTGTGTGTGTGTGTGTGTGTGTGTGTGTGTACGCGCGCGCATGTATGCAAAATTCCATGTCAGGAAGGAATACGTTATATGTGTCTTTCAACACTATGATCAATGCTCAACGATAACCCACACGGCGACAGAAACTCAGCAGATAAATCGTCTGTATATTTCGACCCCCTTCTGGGATCCTCCTCAGCAGCAGAAAGGGGGGTCGAAATAAACAGATTAATCAATCTAAATCAAGATAATTTTATTCACTGTGATCAATGTTTTGTTATAAAGAGTTAGGGAAACGTCTGAAGCTGAACAACACAAGTTGTGAATGTACTAACATATATATTATTGTAACCACGAACGAGTGGTATTTATCAATAACAACACTGCGCTAGCCCAGGATCCGAACCCATGTTGTAGTGGCCGGCCATTGTGAGCGAGAACCACATGACGCCTTAACCCACAGGACCACCCAATCTTGCAAGAACCAAGCACACAGCACAGCTATGTGTTTTACCTTGGTCCGATGACATACGGAGGTGTGAGAGCTTTCAAGCTAATTTCATTCTCATCCCTATTTGGTGTACTAACATTCTATATTATTGTAACCACGAACGAGTGGTATTTAATTAACAACTATACTGCGACTAGCCGGGGGGATCAAACCCGTGATGTTTTAGCCCGCCTCATGGTGAGCGAAAATTCACCACGCTCTAACCCACTGGACCATACACTCCTACAAAGATCACGCACCCAGTAGAGCTAAGTGTTGTACCGTGATTCGAGGACATACCATGGTTTGGGTGCCTCAGAGCTAATTTCATTCTACTCACCGTTTGGTGAACTAGCCTCCACAAGCAGTATATATAGTATTGTAACCACGAACGAGGTGTTATTGATTAAATACCACTCGTTCGTGGTTGCAGTACTATGTATACTGATTGTGGAGGCTAGTACACCAAACGGGGAGTAGAATGAAATTAGCTCTGAGGCACCCACATCATCGTATGTTCTCGGATCACGGTACAACACCTAGCTCTGCTGGGTGCGTGATTTTTGTAGGACTGTATGGTCCAGTGTGTTAGAGCGTCGTGAATTTTCGCTCACCATGAGGCGGGCTAAAACAACACGGGTTCGATCCCCCGCCTAGTCGCAGTGATGTTAATGATATATATATATATATATATATATATATATATATATATATATATATATTTGAATGATAGACACTTTTCCTTGCAGTTCCAACTGGAAGGAAGGAATGATCTACTGAAATTGAGCTGTCCAAATTCATCAGGAATGATCCTCGAATCAAACCTGATTATCTTCTATTTCTCGGGAGCTGTATGGCCCCTACGGATTAAGAGCTTCGCTATGAAATTAGTAATTAATCGTGTACCAGCCAGACCTGTTATGTTTCTCTTACCTCTCACCTGTTGAAGTATGAGTGTACCAGTAACACAAAACCGGAGCTTGGGGTCCCCTGTGTTGTAGCTTAGCTTGTGAGTTCCCGGCACAAGGTGAGGTCAATATACTGCTACCTAGCACCCGTTGTGGTCAGTAGAAAAGCACCTAGCACCAACACTGCTCACTAGAACAACACTCAGCATCAACACCGGTCACAAGAACACCAAGCACCAGCACTGGTCGCTAGAATAGCATCCAGCGCCAATACTGGTTACCAGAACACCACCCAGCATCAACACTGGTCACTAGAACAACACCCAGCACCAACACTGGTCACTAGAACAACACCCAGCACCAATACTGGTTACCAGAACACCACCCAGCATCAACACTGGTCACTAGAACAACACCCAGCACCAACACTGGTCACTAGAACAACACCCAGCACCAACACTGGTCACTAGAACAACACCCAGCACCAACACTGGTCACTAGAACAACACCCAGCATCAACACTGGTCACTAGAACAACACCCAGCACCAACACTGGTCACTAGAACAACACCCAGCACCAACACTGGTCACTAGAACAACACCCAGCACCAACACTGGTCACTAGAACAACACCCAGCACCAACACTGGTCACTAGAACACCACCCAGCACCAACACTGGTCACTAGAACAACACCCAGCATCAACACTGGTCACTAGAACACCTAGCATCAACACTGGTCACTAGAACGACACCCGGCATCAACACTGGTCACTAGAACAACACCCGGCACCAACACTGGTCACTAGAACAACACCCAGCACCAACACTGGTCACTAGAACAACACCCAGCACCAACACTGGTCACTAGAACAACACCCAGCACCAACACTGGTCACTAGAACAACACCCAGCACCAACACTGGTCACTAGAACAACACCCAGCACCAACACTGGTCACTAGAACAACACCCAGCACCAACACTGGTCACTAGAACAACACCCAGCACCAACACTGGTCACTAGAACAACACCCAGCATCAACACTGGTCACTAGAACACCTAGCATCAACACTGGTCACTAGAACGACACCCAGCATCAACACTGGTCACTAGAACACCTAGCATCAACACTGGTCACTAGAACGACACCCAGCATCAACACTGGTCACTAGAACAACACCTAGCATCAACACTATTCACTAGAACAACACCCAGCACCAACACCGGTCACCAGAACAACACCCAGCATCAACACTGGTCACTAGAACAACACCTAGCATCAACACCGGTCACTAGAACAACACCCAGCACTAACACTGGTCACTAGAACAACACCTAGCATCAACACCGGTCACCAGAACAACACCCACCATCAACACTGGTCACTAGAACAACACCCAGCATCAACACTGGTCACTAGAACAACACCCAGCATCAACACCGGTCACTAGAACAACACCCAGCACCAACACCGGTCACCAGAACAACACCCAGCATCAACACTGGTCACTAGAACAACACCTAGCATCAACACCGGTCACTAGAACAACACCCACCATCAACACTGGTCACTAGAACAACATCCAGCATCAACACTGGTCACTAGAACAACATCCAGCATCAACACTGGTCACTAGAACAACACCCAGCATCAACACTGGTCACTAGAACAACACCCAGCATCAACACTGGTCACTAGAACAACACCCAGCATCAACACTGGTCACTAGAACAACACCCAGCATCAACACTGGTCACTAGAACAACACCCAGCATCAACACTGGTCACTAGAACAACACCCAGCATCAACACTGGTCACTAGAACAACACCCAGCATCAACACTGGTCACTAGAACAACACCCAGCATCAACACTGGTCACTAGAACAACACCCAGCATCAACACTGGTCACTACAACAACACCCAGCATCAACACTGGTCACTAGAACAACACCCAGCATCAACACTGGTCACTAGAACAACACCCAGCATCAACACTGGTCACTACAACAACACCCAGCATCAACACTGGTCACTAGAACACCACCCAGCATCAACACTGGTCACTACAACAACACCCAGCATCAACACTGGTCACTAGAACAACACCCAGCATCAACACTGGTCACTAGAACAACACCCAGCATCAACACTGGTCACTAGAACAACACCCAGCATCAACACTGGTCACTACAACAACACCCAGCATCAACACTGGTCACTAGAACAACACCCAGCATCAACACTGGTCACTAGAACAACACCCAGCATCAACACTGGTCACTAGAACAACACCCAGCATCAACACCGGTCACTAGAACAACACCCAGCATCAACACTGGTCACTACAACAACACCCAGCATCAACACTGGTCACTAGAACAACACCCAGCATCAACACTGGTCACTAGAACAACACCCAGCATCAACACTGGTCACTAGAACAACACCCAGCATCAACACTGGTCACTAGAACAACACCCAGCATCAACACTGGTCACCAGAACAACACCCAGCATCAACACTGGTCACCAGAACAACACCCAGCATCAACACTGGTCACTAGAACAACACCCAGCATCAACACTGGTCACTAGAACAACACCCAGCATCAACACTGGTCACTAGAACAACACCCAGCATCAACACTGGTCACTAGAACAACACCCAGCATCAACACTGGTCACCAGAACAACACCCAGCATCAACACTGGTCACTAGAACAACACCCAGCATCAACACTGGTCACTAGAACAACACCCAGCATCAACACTGGTCACTAGAACAACACCCAGCATCAACACTGGTCACTAGAACAACACCCAGCATCAACACTGGTCACTAGAACAACACCCAGCATCAACACTGGTCACCAGAACAACACCCAGCATCAACACTGGTCACTAGAACAACACCCAGCATCAACACTGGTCACTACAACAACACCCAGCATCAACACTGGTCACTAGAACAACACCCAGCATCAACACTGGTCACTAGAACAACACCCAGCATCAACACTGGTCACCAGAACAACACCCAGCATCAACACTGGTCACTAGAACAACACCCAGCATCAACACTGGTCACTAGAACAACACCCAGCATCAACACTGGTCACTAGAACAACACCCAGCATCAACACTGGTCACTAGAACAACACCCAGCATCAACACTGGTCACCAGAACAACACCCAGCATCAACACTGGTCACTAGAACAACACCCAGCATCAACACTGGTCACTACAACAACACCCAGCATCAACACTGGTCACTAGAACAACACCCAGCATCAACACTGGTCACTAGAACAACACCCAGCATCAACACTGGTCACTACAACAACACCCAGCATCAACACTGGTCACTACAACAACACCCAGCATCAACACTGGTCACTACAACAACACCCAGCATCAACACTGGTCACTAGAACAACACCCAGCATCAACACTGGTCACTAGAACAACACCCAGCATCAACACTGGTCACTAGAACAACACCCAGCATCAACACTGGTCACTAGAACAACACCCAGCATCAACACTGGTCACTAGAACAACACCCAGCATCAACACTGGTCACTAGAACAACACCCAGCATCAACACTGGTCACTACAACAACACCCAGCATCAACACTGGTCACTAGAACAACACCCAGCATCAACACTGGTCACCAGAACAACACCCAGCATCAACACTGGTCACTAGAACAACACCCAGCATCAACACTGGTCACTACAACTACACCCAGCATCAACACTGGTCACCAGAACAACACCCAGCATCAACACTGGTCACTACAACAACACCCAGCATCAACACTGGTCACCAGAACAACACCCAGCATCAACACTGGTCACTAGAACAACACCCAGCATCAACACTGGTCACTAGAACACCCAGCATCAACACTGGTCACTAGAACAACACCCAGCATCAACACTGGTCACTAGAACAACACCCAGCACCAACACTGGTCACTAGAACAACACCCAGCATCAACACTGGTCACTACAACAACACCCAGCATCAACACTGGTCACCAGAACAACACCCAGCATCAACACTGGTCACCAGAACAACACCCAGCATCAACACTGGTCACTAGAACAACACCCAGCATCAACACTGGTCACCAGAACAACACCCAGCATCAACACTGGTCACTAGAACAACACCCAGCATCAACACTGGTCACTAGAACAACACCCAGCATCAACACTGGTCACTAGAACAACACCCAGCATCAACACTGGTCACTAGAACAACACCCAGCATCAACACTGGTCACTAGAACAACACCCAGCATCAACACTGGTCACTAGAACAACACCCAGCATCAACACTGGTCACTAGAACAACACCCAGCATCAACACTGGTCACTAGAACAACACCCAGCATCAACACTGGTCACTAGAACAACACCCAGCATCAACACTGGTCACTAGAACAACACCCAGCATCAACACTGGTCACTAGAACAACACCCAGGATCAACACTGGTCACTAGAACAACACCCAGCATCAACACTGGTCACTAGAACAACACCCAGCATCAACACTGGTCACTAGAACAACACCCAGCATCAACACTGGTCACTAGAACAACACCCAGCATCAACACTGGTCACTAGAACAACACCCAGCATCAACACTGGTCACTAGAACAACACCCAGCATCAACACTGGTCACTAGAACAACACCCAGCATCAACACTGGTCACTAGAACAACACCCAGCATCAACACTGGTCACTAGAACAACACGCAGCACCAACACTGGTCACTAGAACAACACCCAGCATCAACACTGGTCACTACACTGCTGAACAGAAATCTATAACATTCCTCAGCTATATCAAAGTTTCTATTATCATTAATCGCGGTGTGTTGAGGCATGTGACTCTGGAGGGGAGGCAAGTCGGGAGGAAGGTGGGAGAGGGAAGGAAGGTGGGGAGGGAGGGAAGGTGGAGAGAGAAGGTGGGGGAGGGAAGGAAAGTGGGAGAGGGAAGGAAGGTGGGGAGAGGAGGAAGGTGGGGGAGGGAAGGATGGTGGGGAAGGAAGGAAGGTGGGGAGGGAAGGCAAGTCGGGAGGGAAAAAGGTGGGGAGGGAAGGGAGGTGGGGAGGAAAGGCAAGTCGGGAGGGAAGGCAAGTCGGGAGGGAAGGAAGGTGGGGGAGGGAAGGAAGGTGGGGAGGGAAGGAAGGTGGGGAGGGAAGGAAGGTGGGGAGGGAAGGAAAGGAAGGAAGGAAAGGAAAGAAGGAAGGAAGGCACGGAGGAAAAGAAGAGGGGGGGGGGGTTGGAATATTGGAAAGGAGAAAAATAAAGAGGGGAAGGCGAGGAGGGGTTGATGGTTTTGGGTGGAATCTGGGGGGTGTCTGGATACGCACTTCTCCCCCCATCTCCTGAACCCCCCTCCCCTCCTCCCAGACACACACACACACACACACACACACACACACACACACACACACACACACACACACACACACACACACACACGAGCTCACGCAATAACCGATTTCAATTACACACAAGAATTTTCCATCATGGAGGTTGAGTGAGTCTGTGATACTGGCCGCTGTTAGCGTGTACTCGCCTGTTTGTGGCTAAAGAGGTCGAATCTCAGCTCTTCAACTGGCCGTTACTGGTTTTATCCTCTTGCCATCGTGACTCCCTATCATGCCTAGCCTTGAAGCTGTGTGTGTGAAATTCTGCTTCATCCACTTGGTTGTCCGGGTCACTCCACTTCCTGACCACTTTGAGGCTAAAGACAGTCTTCCTGGCATCCACGTGACTCGTCTAACTTTCGACTTTCAACTGTGCCCCGGTGTACTTGTTTCTCACTTCTCGAAAAGGTTACCCCTGTCAACCTCATCAATTATCCTGTGTTTTTAGTTTCCATCTACTTCCCTGTGCCTCTGCACCTTGCATTTGAACCAATTTATCCACACCTGCCCTGTCAAATTCTCCGTATATCGTGCAAACCTTATTCATGTATCTTCTATCCTTCTCTCTTCTAAGGTGTCAGGTTCAGTTCCTTTAGTTTCTCCTCATATTTCAGCCTCCTCAGCTCTGGGACTAATCTTCCTGCAAACCTATCTACCTTCTTGAGCTTTCGAACAAGACTGAGCAGTTGTAGGCCCCGTGCTGGTGCTGCGTACTCTAATGACTGGCCTGACGTATGATGCGTACAACCTTGCAAAAAAAAATTTCTTTGCTGAAGATAACCCCGAGATTTCCTAGCTTTGAAATCCCATTGACGCAAGAATCAAGGATGGGAGCGAGGAAGCAAGTTCAGCTAAGCAAGAATCAAAGGGGCGAGGAAACAAGCCCACTGACGCAAAAATCAAGGGGGCGAGGAAACAAGCTCATTGACGCAAGAATCAAGGGTGAAGAAACAAGCCCACTGACGCAAGAATCGAGGGAGAGGGGTGAGAACACATGCCCATTGACGCAAGAGTCAAGAAGGTTGAGAAATCAACCACTGACGCAAGAATCAAGGGAGGGGGAGAAAGGGTTGTCGAAGTAGGGGGGGGGGAAGTTCTACCTCCCATGGTTGTCATTTGCAAGAGTAATCATTGAGGATGGGCGAGGAGCGGTGTCTGGTGGCCCCGCTGAGATGCCTCCGGGTCACGTGGACCCATTACCAGGTCATATTGAGACGTTAAGGGTCGTTTAGCGCGTCTCGGAGAGCTAAAAAGCACTAAAGCGGCGCCATCTTGTAGTTCAGCGTGGGGGAGGGTAGTTCCAGGCATGGCTGAGCCAGCTACACTATTGCAGGCATGGCTAAGCCAGCCACACTGTTTCAGACATGGCTGACCCAGCCACACTGACTCTCGCCTAATGATTCCCCGAAGTTGCAAAGATGCTACTCCTACACACACGCGCGCGCACAGACAGACAGACAGACAGACAGACAGACACACACACACACACACACACACACACACACACACACACACACACACACACACACAAGAAAACATTGCATGAACTACGATAATAATAATAATAATAATAATAATAATAATAATCACTATAATTTAATAAAATCACCTCCGATGTGTACCATCAACCTTGCTGATCAAGGCCATCAATCTGGAGGCCTGGTCTGGGACCGGGCCGAGGGGGCGGTAACCCCCGGAATCGACTAAGGGGAAACTACAGGCAGGACACGATAAATAATTCTTTTTTTAGAGGTACGGAGAAGCGGAGTCTGTTTACAAACTCCTGGTACTGAACCTTCCAGGAGTTCTCAAACACCCTAGAAGTTGTCTGTCTACAGTACCCTGGTACTGAACCTTCCAGGAGTTCTCAAACACCCTAGAAGTTGTCTGTCTACAGTACCCTGGTACTGAACCTTCCAGGAGTTCTCAAACACCCTAGAAGTTGTCTGTCTACAGTACCCTGGTACTGAACCTTCCAGGAGTTCTCAAACACCCTAGAAGTTGTCTGTCTACAGTACCCTGGTACTGAACCTTCCAGGAGTTCTCAAACCCCATAGAAGTTGTAAGTCCCTCGGGAAGCCAGCCCCCGGTTGGCTTTCAGTTGCTCAGCTTAATTCGCAAATATTCCACTGGTAAAACGTTAAAAGACGTTCCTCTCAGTTCAGCTGCTCTCCAGAGTCTGGCACACGTCATGATGTTCTGAAACATTCGCAGTTTTGATGTGAAAAGTTTGAGGGAGATTCCTGTATTTTATTTTTACGCCTGTCTACGTGCAGTTTTGACTCGCTCATGCCTTTTTCACCTGTCAGCATTCAGTCTTGACTGGTGGGTTTTGTCTCACTTCTCCTCCTCCCGTTTCTCTACTTCTCAATCCGTTTTTTTTTTCTCCTCTTTTTGCTTTTCTTTATACTTGTCTTACTGCTTCTCCTCCCTTTTATTTCCATTTCTCTGCTTCTCTCTGTTCTTCTCTCTCTACTTCTATTCCCGCTTCTCTATCTGCTTCTCGGTTTCTTTCTACTTTTCTGACTATTATAGAACCAATCAGGTTCCCTTCCTCTGTAAAAATGCACGAGCAGCTCTATACTGCAGACTCTCTGTGGAATCTCAAATCTCTCTCCCTATCTATTTCTCTCTCCATTCCCTACTTCTGTGTCCATATTGATGCCATCATCTATAAGGGAATGACTATGTCATTGTGGAGATTAAATGAATCCATTGATTTATGGGGTTTACTCTAAAAAACTGATTTTAAAATACACATTTTCAATAGAAAATGAAGCCACATTTACGAGGAAGGAGCCAAATCAAATGCAAATGAGAATTTACAACTGTGTTGCATACATTCATCTAGTGAGCAAATTTAATAACTAAAAACCCTGTATGTATTAATTTATTATGTGAACAGATGTTACCTTTAACTACGGAAGGGACAGCGGGTCATAATCGTACATAAACATCTGTCTGATGTTTATATATATTTCATGAATAATATTGCTATAAACGGTGTCTAAATTCGCTTTAAATAGAAACATTCATTGCAACTGTCCTCCGCATCATTATAAGTCTGTGAAGAGCGAGGGATAATGATTGCCGAAAATAAATTGAGGAGGGGAGGGATGGGAGGGTGAAGAGGCGAGTACGCATTTTAATCGTATAGCGAATTGAAATACGTCAGTAGAAAACCAAGAAGAAGAGTGTTCTTGAAGACCAAGCTGAATGCCATCTAAACTTATTGATATCTAAGAGGGGAAAATCACTGTCATTTTATTTTCTAAGCACAAGCAGGAGGTAGCTAGATAACTGTCTCTTGCTGATACCTAAGGGAAATCGTTGTCATTTTTTCTAATCACAAGAAAGTAGTAGCTAGACAACTGTCTCTTATTCATACCTTACTCTCATTTGTTTTTAAACACAGGGAGGTAGTAATAAGACAACTGTCTGTGTTGTTCAGAGTAACATCCGTTCTGCTACCCTACGCATCTGTTAGGGTTATACTCTACATAAACTAACTTACCAGCCAATGTACGTTCTCTGTACCTTCTAGCACCCTTTTCACACCCCTGACTCCAGCATCCTATTTTGCAGCCAAGTACATCTGAAAACACTTTTTTTTTTTTTTTACTTTAACCAGTTACCCCTGAAAACTATCTCTAATTCAGTCAAGATTCTGTGAAAGTCATCTCTATCTCAGCCATGCACATGTAAAAGTTGTCTTTCCCTCAGTCAAGTACATCTGAAAACACTTTTTTTTTTTTTACTTTAACCAGTTACCCCTGAAAACTATCTCTAATTCAGTCAAGATTCTGTGAAAGTCATCTCTATCTCAGCCATGCACCTGTAAAAGTTGTCTTTCCCTCAGTCAAGTACATCTGAAATCTACCAAAGCTATCCCTTTCTGTTCTTGTAACTACAAACTTGTAGTCACAAACAGCAGCTACACTCTGCAGCATTACCTCTTCCTTTCGTCAGCATCACCTTGTACTATTCTACCTGCAGTACGCAGACAAACAACATTTCTAGCCAGCATGTTTCTGTTTTAAAGTAGTGCACTTGTAAACGGCACCTCTGCCTTCTGGAAGCAACAACCCATTATCCTTAAAGTTGCACTTTGCTACCTGCAGAGGCATTCTCTACCTAGAACAGACTCTCACCTAGAAGAAACATCAGTAGCTCCTAGCAGGAGCACTTCCCCCCTCCCCCTAACCTCATCCACTTAGCATCTCTTCCGAGTAGTAACCGAATTCCACTCGGCTGCCTCCTCCACCTAGCATCACTACTCCACTAGAGCCGTTCCAGATCCTAGTAGCGCTCTCTTTCTCCAGTATCACAGCTCCACGTAGCGTTGCCTCCACACCTCCCTATCCACCTTCTTCGCCTGGTGTCGCCTTCACAGCTCCTGCTCCTCCAGCTCTCCGATATATGCAAATGGATTGCCTCACTTTTACGACCTGCCTCTGAATCTATCGGCCGAGTCCGGAGTTGCTGGTACGCGCTGCGGCACTGCCTTCCAGTTTTCCAGAATGGTGCCTCGACCTTCCAAATTGCCTCAGTCGGCACCGCTTCCAGGCATCGCGGGGAGTTGTCAAAGAGACCATAGGCAGGCGCTGGCTGGTTTGTGAAATTTCAGGGCTGAAAACGAAGGTACCAACTTCGTCTTGTTTATTCCCAAACTCGGGAAAGACGCAAGAAGGTCCAGGAGCTCACAAGGAAAAAGGGTGGGTTGTGTATGATCCTGGAGGGAAGACCTTGTTCCCAAGACTGAAAGCTACGTTCCCACCCCGAGCGATGAAAACGGCGCGGGGAGCGATAGCCAGAGGCCACGGCGACACGCAAGCGAGCCCGGCGACTGGCTTTATGGCGACAAAGGCAATAAATTTGTTGCCTGTCGTGGTGGCGCGGAGGACGGAGGCGCCGCTAGATGGCCGTAGCCCGCGCCCAGCCACCAGGCCCCGGGCAAGAAATGGCGCGCGTCTCGAACACTTCACCACCCGCCCCTGGCTACGGCTTCGAACTCATTAACCCCCTCCCCTCGTTATTTAACTTCCGTTCCGTTACCGGTAAAACGTTACAGCAGCATTTATAAAGGAATGTTTTAATATCTTGAGTCACGCTGGCAAACAGTGCAAATCCTGATAAAACACATTTCCCCAGACCCTGGTGAAAGGAAGGTAAACAAACCGATCCACCCAGGGCTTCGGACGCAGCGATGGAAATTTTGGGGGCAGGACCAAGAGCCATCGGAAATGTGATAAAACCCGAGACTGCCAGACTACACGAGCGCTGCCCAATTACAGAGACTCCTAGGCAGTGCCAGCCCTGGCCCTCGGAGGGGGGGGGGCGCTCAGGAAAAGTTAGGGGGAAATTACTGACGACGGAGAAGGGAGGGGATAGAGAGAAGGGGCGACTAGTTTGTTTGGAGGAAGGGGATAGCATGAATGGAAATAGGAAGGGAGGAGACTGGGAATAACGGGCGAAGAAAGGGGAAGAGGATGAGAGAAATCTTTGCATTAGAAGGATGTTAAAGAACATGAAATGTAAAAATAAAAATAACGTCTTGAGGTGGTGAGAAAAGTTGGAAAAAATACGAGACTAACAGAAAAAAACAAAAGGCAATGTTAAAAGGGCTGAGAGAGAGAGAGAGAGAGAGAGAGAGAGAGAGAGAGAGAGAGAGAGAGAGAGAGAGAATGAACACGAATGAGATAGGAACTCTTAGCTTTACCCTGTAAAAATCCTTGTTTAAAAAAGGGAGGAAACGAACTAAGGAAAGAAAAATAACTGAAGAAATCAGAGTATAGAAAGGAAAAAAAAACGCGAAAAGTGACCCCAGAAGTGGAAGACATGAGGCTGGCTGGCTGGTCGCTGTGTTATAGTGTGTGGAGGAGACACTAAGAGATAAACAGTAGGGGAGAGATGGGGCACGCCTTCCGTAATCATCATCATCATCACTGTCATCCTGGGGCGAGGTCGGCAGAATAGGGAATGGACGCACAGGGACTAGGGACACCAACACACACACATGAATTTGTTACTCCAAGAGAGAGAGAGAGAGAGAGAGGGGGGGAATCTAAAGAAACGACTGGAAGAGGATACTGAATACTCTCGAACACACAAATGAACGCAATGCTACGCTCGTACATACAATCGAACGCACACACCAACACGTACAATTATTATTATTGCCAAAAATGCTCTCACAAACCTCACACATATTCAAAATAGTACACACTACATATGCGTGACTGGTACAGGAGTATTCTTCAGCAACAGTTGCAGCAGTAACAGCAGGAGCAGCAGCAGCAGCAGTAGTAGCAATAGTCTGGAAACAACAACATCTAACACTGAAGCAAGATCAGACTGTCTCAGATATTGCTTCAGCACCAGCCTGGAATCTACATACATCCACTGCAGGAGGACTAAGCTGGAAAAAAGGTCTGGAGATCAGCCACTGAGGTCAGAGACCTCAGCGACGAAGATAGACTAAAGAGAATTGGGTTCTCAAGCGATGGAAGGAGCCCCGTAGGAGACGTGGTCGCCACACCCATGGTGCTCAAGAAAGAGTAGAAACAGACTGACTTTTCTGTAAAAAAGATACTTATGTGCAGTTCGGGATATTTATCAGAGGAAACGTTTCGCTCACGAGTGGTTCCTTCAGGACTGAAGAAGCCACTCGTGACGAAACGTTCTCTGTAATAAATGTCCTGAACTGTTCACAAATTTCTTTTTTCGCATCTTGTCGGTGTTACCAGAGAGAGAACGAACTTGAACCTTCGTAACAATACCAAGACGGACGCAAGTTCACTCTGAAACTGGGCAAAGTTTAAAATTTGGAGACGAAAAAAGTTAACAAGTGAAAACTGAAGTCACACACACACACACACACACACACACACACACACACACACACACACACACACACACACACACACACACACACACACACACACCTGGAGGTTATTCCGGGGATCAACGCCCCCGCGGCCCGGTCCGTGACCAGGCCTCCCGATGGATCAGGGTCTGATCAACTAGGCTGTTACTGCTGGCCGCACGCAGTCCAACGTACGAGCCACAGCCCGGCTGATCCGGCACTGAATTTAGGTATCTGTCCAGCTCTCTCTTGAAGGCAGCCAGGGGCTTATTGGCAATTCCCCTAATGCTTGATGGGAGGCTGTTGAACAGTTTTGGGCCCCGGACACTTATGGTGTTTTCCCTTAGTGTACCAATGGCGCCCCTACTTTTTATCAGAGGCATTTTGCATCGCATGCCTAGTCTTTTACTTTCGTAGGGAGTGATTTCTGTGTGCAGATTTGGGACACACACACACACACACACACACACACACACACACACACACACACACACACACACACACACACACACACACACACACGCACACGCACACGCACACATACACGCACACATACACACACACACACATACACACACATACAAATACACACACACACACACACACACCTACACACACACCTACACACACACATGCACGCGCACACACACACGTACTCATATACAACAGGCCTAGTGTCTAATCGACATGTGCCTAGGACAAAATGGTAACTAACACACACACACACACACACACACACACACACACACACACGACGGCAATAAGAACTGACGTCAGAGTAAAAACGGCGTCGAGGAACGATGCCAACGTGCCCCCGACCAAGGTAACAATTCGACTCAGAGTGCCATCACACTCACTAAAGTGGCACTTAAAGTGGCACTTAAAGATGCCAGTCAACATAGCGATGCCTGACGCCGTCACACAGACACGGCAAATCCTCCACCGCCACCATCAACACCAACATACATAATTACGTCACAAATACCAAGGCAATAGGCACTGTGTTTGTGCCAATACAATGACACCAAACGCTGACAAAGCCAACAACATCGCAAAGAGCGGTGGAGGCTTGATCCTCTGTCCGCTATTCAGCCAGGCGGGATAAGAGTGACACCAGAGGAAACACATGTTCCTCATAATTCCAGAGCTAACACAATGGCACTAGACCACATCACAACAAACAGTGCGACACTGCGTGATGCCAGATCCAACAGAGCAGCATCAGTGAGTCAGAGTCCTATCGAAAGCGGGGCCCAGGAGCTAAGGTTCGACCCCTGTAAGCACAACCAGGCGAGTACAGCGCCACCATGGTGCTTCCAGACGGTGGTGGAGTAACGAGAGGACTCGAGGGACACTTCGTCAGGAGGAGGAAAACAATTAGAAGAGAGTCGTGCCACCGTCAGCCCGATCCCAAGGAGCGAGCCTGAGTTACGAGGAAATTACTGAGCAGTGCCAAGAGGCACCTCCCTTCCCCCTCCTTCCACGCCCCCCCCAAGAGGCACCTCTCCCACTAAACTTACCACGATGGAAGGGGTCGCGTACTTCAGAGTCCTCTCTCTTCCCCCCTCCCCATTGCCCCCTCCCACACACACACACTCGCTCCTTGCCCTCACCGCTTTAACAACTCCAGGTCTGCTGAATTGAAAGAGTTGAAGATGTGAGAACTATTGCACACACACACACACACACACACACACACACACAAGTAGGGGAATGCTTGACAATATCGTCACGGCCCCTACTGAAGTCTCCCAGCTCAGGCTGACACGTTTCATTACCTCACGAAGAAAAACCCATCCAGTGTGATGGAACATGACAGGGAAAACACAGCCAGCTTTTGTTCCCACCACGTGACTATCATGGAGTGTAAGCTGACAGCACACTGCTGATGTATCTAATATTGTTAAACGAAAACACTCGGATTTTGTTTTAACTTTTGAGAGAGAGAGAGAGAGAGAGAGAGAGAGAGAGAGAGAGAGAGAGAGAGAGAGAGAGAGAGAGAGAGAGAGAGAGAGGAAGTTTTCTTCCTAACTGTTGTTGATTCCCGAGGTCATCATCAATGTTTTCACATTTTGACCTCATGATCACATCCCGAATTTAATTATTAATTATTATTATCATTATTATTATTATTATTTTAAATGCTTAAACAGTGTGGATCATTCAGCATAGGGGAAGATGAAGGCTCGATCCTTCGTCTGTTCGTGAGACTGACGCGCTACTTTCGCATGCAGGCGATGACGACGACTACACTGACGTGGACGCCGGTGACGACGCCGACGGTGACATCTGTCAGGAAGAATGAGGGAAGTGGGGGGGGAGGGGGGAAAGTGAGTCAGGATATTCGGGAGGGGGGGAGGGTCGATTGAAAGATACCTGAACATCAGATCGTTCGGACTCAGATCAGAACAAAAGGGAGAACGAGAGAGAGAGGTGGGAGAGCGAGAGAGGGAGAGGGAGGGAAGGAGAGTTAGGAAGATGATCCCGCTTATTACTGCCGTGTCCTGCCGTTACCGGAGTGTTGATATACGATTGAAATTATACCATCAGAGTCCAGAGATGAACTGATACGAGGTGGCCCGCTGCTGACCCCAGCTCCAGCCAAAACCTCCCCTCCTCCTGCCTCTTCCTCCTCCTTCCCCTCTACCATTCCCAGTTGAAACTAGCCCACTCCCGAGTATTAACCCAACAACAGCAATCTGTTCCCAGTTCCATTTCCACTCTGGTCTCACTCAGTTCCCTCTCCTAATCTACACTGTACCAAGTTCTCTTCCAATCCTTCCTGCCCCCATTCCCTGCTCCCCCATAACTCCTCTCCTAATCACTCTTCCCAATCTTCTCAATTCGTGTTCATCCAATCCATTCTGTCGCAATCCCTGTTCATTCAATCATACCTTCTAAGTCCAACCCTCAATCTCTATTCTCCTAATGCCTCCTCCCTTCCTACCTACCTTCACCCAGCTCTGCTAACTACCCAAAAAGATGCAAACACAATATCAAAAATATATATATATTCCAAATGGTATAAAGAAAACACACACACAAAAAACTGGTTGTTGGCATTCATCAAAATCCACGGAGAGGGGAAGGGGGGGGAAGGGGGGAAAAGGGGAGAGAGTGGGGGAAGAGGGAAGGGGGAGATGAACACAATAAAAAACGAGCTGCCAATAAAGGGGTCAGGCATATAAATCTGGGGGAAATCATCAACATTGTGCCTGCGATGTTTGTAAGCGATACCTGCTCTTAAGAAATCAATCTCGAACAAATTGGACGCTCTTCCTACTTATCCGGTGAGGGACTGGCGGTGCTCTAGCCCGCGCCCAGATACCATCGTAATTTATATTGCCTTAATTGAGGCCTTGATGCTTATCCTCGCCATTTCGGAGCGACACCGGTGATTTCTACTTAAACAATGAGCCCGGGAGGAGCCAAGGATATAAACAGTGCGAGATTTACCGTAGAACAAGAACTTAGCAAGACGGTAATTCTGCTGCACAGGACCTACGATACTGTGAATACCGTCGGAGAGGGACTGGCACGACTGCAACACGATAGCTCTGCTGCACAGGACCTACGATACTGTGAATGCTAATAACGCCAGGTACACGGTGCCTTCCAACACCTTGTCAGTGGGGGTAGATCTCTGATACTACAATCGTAAGGTATCTCACGCAAAACGCGCCCCAACAATGCTTACGAATACTACTTACGACCTCTTCTTACGAACACTACTTATGATTGGTGACTCACGAAATCGTTATGACACTATTTCAAACAAACCACAGTACGGGCGGGGAGTAAACTCGCGGCTAGTAAGTTGTAAAATTCCAGACCGGCGCATTAGCAACTAGCCGCGAGTTCAGGCCCCACCCGTACCGTGGTTTGTTTACGATTGGTGTGTGTGTGTGTGTGTGTGTGTGTACTCACCTATGTGTGGTTGCTTGGCGCACCTCCACAAGGAACTAGAAACAGTCGCTAATCCTGTCATCCACCGTAAATTTCAGTCTAGGATAAAATCGTCCAGAAATTGACGCTCTCTTACTGGTTGGAAAACTGCATTTCCTCTTTCGAGGAACGTGATGCTCCTGATTCTCACCGTCGTCCGTCACCACCACCAAAACTGCCTAAAACACCACCAAAATCACCACCACATGCACCACCATAAACACCAAAAGCGCAATAAATACCAGCCCTATATATATATATATATATATATGCAATAAGATCACGGTAAACAGGTGATTTCAGAATATGCAAAACAACCACTCTGAAAGAATAGAGAAATTCCAAGCGCTTTCGTGACTACTCACATTATCAAGGAACTATGATAATGTGAGTAGTCACGAAAGCGCTTGGAATTTCTCTATTCTTTCAGAGTGGTTGTTTTGCATATATATATATATATATATATATATATATATATATATATATATATATATATATATATATATATATATATATATATATATATATATATATATATATATATATAACATTACCACTACCACAAATAAAACCATTATTACCACCACATGCAACAAAACAACCACCACCTCCATTTACAAGAATGTGGAGACAAACTCGGAAAAGGCATCCACAACACCTGGTTGGTAGGCATCCTGTAATCAAGGCATCCAGAACACTTGGTTGGTAGGCATCCTGTAATCAAGGCATCCACAACACCTGGTTGGTAGGCATCCTGTAATCAAGGCATCCACAACACCTGGTTGGTAGGCATCCTGTGATCAAAGCATCCACAAAATCTGGTTGGTAGGAGGCATCCTGTGGTCAAGGCATCCACAACACGTGGTTGGTAGGCATCCTGTGATCAAGGTATCCACAATATCTGGCTGGCAGGCGTCCTGTGGTCAAGGCATCCACAACACCTGGCTGGTAGGCATCCCGTGCTCAGTTATCCAATTCACATCCACCGAAATGGTGCCCAATCCACTGCTGTCTCTGGCAATGGATTGGGCACCCTGCTAGACAACAGCGGCTTTTGATACTACCATGCTCATCTACCATCCCGTGAAACCGGCCATACACAATCCTCATCTTCGGTAAACTGCTAAACTAATAGCTCAGGAACACGTACACGACCTGAAGACTGAAAGTAATGTCGCACAGGTCATCTGCGTTGATGGGAGGGTGGAAAGTGCTGCTATTGCCTACTCGCCTTTATGGTACTATAACATTTGTTGCAAATACCGTGAGTTCTGAACGTAACATGCTTGTGTATGAAGTCACACACACACACACACACACACACACACACACAGTTGGAAGTTGAAGACACAGATGAATCACAGGGATGTTAAGAAGTATTTCTTCAGCCACAGAGTAGTCAGTAAGTGGAATAGTTTGGGAAGCGATGTAGTGGAGGCAGGATCCATACATAGCTTTAAGCAGAGGTATGATAAAGCTCATGGTTCAGGGAGAGTGACCTAGTAGCGACCAGTGAAGAGGCGGGGCCAGGAGCTTGGACTCGACCCCTGCAACCTCAACTAGGTGAGTACATGCGCGCGCGCGCGATGTTCTCTCATACGTACATGGGCTTTACTTACACAAGAATATGTAAACATACAGATATGTCTTCTAGTAGAATACCAAGAGAACGTTTCTCCTCCTAGAATGTACAAAGACGTTTCTCCTGGAATATACAAAGAATGTGCATTTCCCCTACTAGATTATACAATTTATTAGTTAGTCAGGGATATCTAAATCAAGATCCTCACAAGACAACTCACAAAACAATGCTGAACAGTGAATATTCTAGATTATACACCAGAATAAGTGAATATTCGTAGGTTAAACATAAGAATATATGAATATTCGTAGGTTATAGACTAGACCAGGCGAATATTCGAAGATTTACCCATTTCAACCAAGGATGTCCTACCGGCGTTATAATTAATCCAAGTCAACAGAAGGACACCTCATACCAGTGAAAAAAAAATATATATCTGAAGACACAGTGGGTGGGAGGAAAAGAAGTCACAGGTTAAACCCAGACGTAAACACGAATGCTGGAAGGCAGCCGAGGATGACCCGCACTTCAAGACTCTATGTACACCCTGAGGCAAGCTGAGAGACCACAATACACAGGAGAGCAATCAAGTACTGTGTGCAGGGAGTTTTGTGAGCGGAGGTGGAGGTGGAAAGGAGGAGGAGGAGAAGGAAGGAGGATAATAAGGAGGATGAGAAATAGCGAGGATTGGGAGGAAAGAAGAGTAGAAGAGAGGAGGAGGAGGAGGGGAAAGGAGGAGATCAATAGGAAGGAAAAAGAAAGGGCAAGCAGGATGGAGGAAAAGGGGATGAACAAGTTAGGAAAGAGGAGGATAAAGGGAAAGGAGTAGTAGAAGGAAGAGGACGAGGGGGGAAAGAGGAGGGGGGGTCTAAGGAGGTGAAGAGAGAGGATGGATACAAGGAGTAAGAGTAAGAGGAGGAGGAGGAGGCGGAGGAGGAGTACCACAGAGCTGCAGGAACATAAACCAACCATTTAGAGACGGACCACGTAATCTCAAGCCCTTAGGCCAAAATCACATAGCTATTGGCATGAAAAACAAACATGGAGGGGCCAGGCCTGTAATTGCCCACCACCACCAGCACGCAATCGTCTGGTCATCTCGCCTGGGCGACCGTAGTCATGCAACCTCTGCAACTCGCCTTCTCTTGCAGCCTCATTCCAATAACGTCGGAAACCCGACGTTCCTTGTACCGTCTTTGTTTATATATGAGGTGATGGGAGGATCGGGAGAGGAGAAAGTGACAACAATCTCTCATATCTTTCAACATATTTAAAAATGCTGAATTCATTGATAAATAAAGTACATTGACTTCTGTAAAAAAAAATAAAATAGTGATTTCAGACGTTAAAAAAAGTCCTCATTACAGTATGTAAAACAGTACTTGAGGGTGAAAAACAAAATTGTTTTCATTGCAGTATGAATAAAAAGCTTTAATTCAGGGAGTAAAACAAGAAAATGTCTTCACTACAGTATATAAAACATTATTTCATCATGTAGGGAAAATATTCAGTAGTGTATGTAAACAAACAAACAAAAAAATTAACTTCGTTCTATCATGTTATGTGGCTGTTGTTCAACAAGTTGATGGTGTGTGGCGTGACGCTTTGCTTCAATGATAACCACAATATCCCATCACCCTTCGTCTCTCCTCCACACATATACAACCTTTTCCTCCACCACCACCACCACCTATTCCTTCTCCTCCTCCTCTTCATCCTCCTCCATTTCCACCTTATTCTCCTCTTCCTTATTCCCATTTCATGCTCCCAACTCCTCCTCCTTACCCCAAACCCGAGAGCGTGATCTGCCCTGTCACTGCAAACAAAATCTAACCGATATATTTTGCACACTAAGGGTCCGTATACAGTAATACCTTAACTTGTATCTATCGTTGGAGAATGTCCCCGAGAAAAGATAAGATTCTGTTTCAGCTTTCTCCAGAAGATGTATAATAAGATTATATATGATAAGGCCACTTGACTTTACACACGGGACTCTCACGTCAAGTTGTTCACACATGCCTGTGAAAACAGTACCGGTCCCAGAACTCATTCTCGTGGAACCCTACTTGTTAAACTTATCTATTCTAGTATCTCTGCCTGGATTATGACTGTGTCCTTTTTTGTTAGTTTTCTTTCAGTGTAATATAGTCCAGTGGCTCAGCTAGCAGTAGTGTCCTTAGTTCCACCCGTGCTGGGTGGAGAAACATACAGTGGGTCGATCCCAACACGGGTGGAAACGTTGAGCACGTTTCTTCACACCTGCTGCCCCTGTTCACCTAGTAGTAAATAGGTACCTGGGTGTTGGTCGACTGTTGTGGACAGCATCCCAGGGGATGGTAGCATGAGGTAGGATACCAGCTCTTAGCCTGTAAATTCAAATGAGTAAAAAAAAAAAAAAGGCTGACTACTTCTGTCATTATGTTTACACTGCAAGCTTATCTTAACTGCATCTCTGTAGCGAGAAAGAGAGAGAGAGAGAGAGAGAGAGAGAGAGAGAGAGAGAGAGAGAGAGAGAGAGAGAGAGAGAGAGAGAGAGAGAGAGAGAGAGAGAGAGAGAGAAAGAAAGAAAGAGTCACGGGATCTACACAGGTACCACTCGACTCCCTGGTCACTGTATATGATAATGCACTCATCTCCGAGCAATACACGTTGAAGTTATTATATTTTAAATTTTCTTGCCGAAGCTGCTAGCTTATTGTGCATCCTATATCCACTCTGTGAAGGTTAACACAAATGCATGTAGATATACGAAGCCCTCGGACAGTGGTTCTTAACTTTTTTTTTGGGGGGGGGGGAGGGGGGGCAACCTAAAATCCTGTCATGAATCTACATGGCGACCCATATGTTCATAACCTTAATTTACAATATAATTAAAAAAAATGATCTTGGTCCTCAAATAAAAGTGACAAAAACAAAAGGTAAATGGCAATATTTCGTTAACGTGACTAATAAACAGAGATCATAATGAATATCCGTAAGAAATATAACACCTGTTCAACAGGTGGATTAGGGGTAATGTTGGAGATGAATCTTAGTGTAGCCAGCTGGCCCAGTGGCTAGCGCGTCGGTCTGGAGTGTTATGACTCTCTGATCGTGGGTTCTATCCCCGCCCGTGGTATGGTTTGTGTGCAATCGTGTCATTACGATTTCGTGAGTCGAGACGTGTCACAAATTACTGAAATCCTGACACTGCGTAGTTTTTAACCAGCTCCTCAGATCGTGGTTGATTTAAGCATTAGACTGCATCATACTCCACACTTTGGCTGTAGAGTTTTTTTGTTTTATCTTTGTGAGTGTGAGTGCTGGAAATCCTGCCTCACAAAAGTTAGTTGTAACAAAGAGAAGGAGCACTCTCAGGGCTCCACCTCCAAGAATTTGCTTTTCTTTACAAACTTTGATCCAGAATAAACTCAGTGATGGTTTTTGCCTTTGGAAATCGTAATTAAACGTTTACGTCATTCTGAATCTCCATGAACCGCTCCTGTTGATTCATGAAGTTCGTATTATCGTCAGGTAGGTCCTCGGGTTTAATGCTGAAGAAGTTTCTTACCCACTTTATCACATTCTCGGGAATACAGTGATGAAACCTTGTGATCAGCTGGGAAATATGTTCCACGGTGATGCTTAGGTCTTAGATGACTGAAAATAATTCGTTCTCCTGAAGTGCATTCAAGGATGGAAAAGATGAAGGGGCACGTAAGTTCCTCCGTCTTCTAATAACATATAGTGGGAAAAAAAATGAACATATTATTAGAAGGCGGAACTTACGTGCCTCTTAAGTCTTTCCAGTCACAATTTTATTCATCCACAACTTAAATTTCCCCTTGAATGCTGTTAGTTTCTCTGACAGCCCAACCAGTCTCTCTTCGTGACCTTGAAATGAAGTGTTCAAGGGGTTAATCTCAGCAAAAATATCGGCAAGATAAGCCATCCGCACCATCCATTTTGAATCCGAGAACTCTGAGGCCACACAACACATTCACATGTTCCCAATAAAAAATTGGACACATCTAAGTTAAGATACTGGAGTTAAGAACCCTATTATTTTAACTATCACTACTGCTACTACTACTACTACTACTACTACTACTACTACTACTACTACTACTAATAATAATAATAATAATAATAATAATATTATTATTATTATTATTGAAAATAAAAATCTTACAGTTCCTTGGCGATCCAATTCAAATTTTCCGACCCAATTTTGAGCCACGACCCAGGAGTTAAGAATTATTGCCTTAGGATCTAGGCCATAAAAAGGGGGTAACAAGAGCTCATCTGGGTATATATATTATTTACAAATGTCATTCTGTTACCCGTTTCAAGAAAATTTTGAATATTTGGTCAGAATTTCTCTTATTCCGTTTTCGTTAAGATACCGTGACATTCAAATATTATTTGTATATTCTTCAGTAAGTGGAGACACTAGCAGGATAACTGCCTAGTTAGATCAACGTCTAGTAAGTAACTAGGTATAACAATACCCGCGAGTGTCGCACAATAGCCAATATCGGGGACAGTCTATACAAAGCCGACTACAGGACACCTTTACATACCAATAATAGCGTGAACCATTGCCTAGTTACAGTACACCAGCGTTAAAAATCTGAAACCCATCGGGCGAGGCGTTCTCAAATTATAGACGAAAACCTTGAAAGAAGGAAGATAAAAAAAAAAAAAACAGGCAACCACATAAAGGTTACCCCTAGGCAGTACCTAATTATCAAGGAGTCAGGACCAATGACTTAAGTTAACATTAGTGCCATTAGGATGGCAAACAGAGTTTAGTTTGTAATGTAGCAGCTCTATTGTGAATTCAGATGCTTAACTCAACATGGTTGCTATCATTCTCAGGCTGAGGAGGTAGCAACAAGAGGGGATGCAGCAGCCCTGCCAGTGGACTCAGTGTTTACACTCGGTAAGTCACCACAAAGCTGGCTCGTTGATTTAATGGGTTTAAAACCTATCCACTACACGTGGGTCATTAAAGCTGCACGCCATCTGTACACTACCAGTCAAGGATGCTTTAATCCCTAATATATACTGAGATGTGCACTGTGTATGCAATGCTGCTCTCAGTGTACACGCATCAAGAGAGATATAATTTATGCTTTTCAGAATGTATATAGTATCGAAATCATTATTTTTATTATAAATGGGTATGCAATGAGGCTAATTCCAGAGCTGAGGAGTATGACCTATAAGGAGATGGTAAAGGAACTTAATCTGACGACACTAGAGGAGTGAAGAACCAGGGGAAGAGCTGATAACATACAAAATACTGGGGGGGGGGATAGAAATAGGTACACGAGGGCACAGTTGGACGTTAAAGATGCAAATGAGTCATAGGGCTGTCAGGAAGAATTTCTTTAGCCTCAGGGTGGTCAGGAAGTGGGATGACCTGGACAAAGAAGGAGTGAAGTCAGGCTTTATACACAGTTTTAAAAGTAGGTATGACAGTTCCCGCGAGGCTAGAAGTGAATCCGGAAAGCGGCAAGGGACCGGGCTAGGCGGTAAGACTCGACCCCTGCAACCACATATAGGTATATGGGTGCACACACATACACACACACACACACACACACACACACACACACACACACACACACACACACACACACACACACACACACACACACACACACACGAAAAAAGCGGACTATCACTAAGCAATGTTAATTACTTGCATCTGTCATCAGCAGACCTACAAATCAGCAGCACTCTCTCTCACCTCCGTCATCCTCTCAGGGCGTAAAGTTCTTTTCTATCCAAGGTTTTCCCAGCATCTTTCATGTTCACGTTATTTTAAAACGATTTCCCCTCGTGATGGCGGACTACAATGCTCTCGTCATACCGATGCAGCAGATACTATCGTAGATTATACAGTACCAGCCTTGAAGCATGAAATGGTCCCGATGGGAAGCTGACACCTAACTCTCTGACTCCTTCACCTACAGTACCTTAAGCCTTCGTTCTCTCTCTCTCTCTCTCTCTCCTTCAATCCACCGAGCCATTCCTCTCACTGATCCTAAACAAACATGAGGTCTGAAATCGCCTAAGAGATCAAGCTAATGCCAATCATTACCATCCTATTATTACGGCGAAAATCATACATAATAAAAGGAGTGGAGGAGAGAGCGGAGATGGTAATGTGTGGTGGCCGCACTAACACGGAGACGCCACTCTAATGTCCGCTGCTCGCCCACACGTAATACCAGTCCCAGTACTACCTGGACGCCACCATGCTGGAAATTACACCCTTCAGCGTGTACTGTTGGTTAAAGAAACACGATATGTATAATTTGATTGACGTGAGATAGAGGTAGGTGGTCCCCGGAGAGTGTTCCTCGGGGGACGGTAGTCTGTCGTTGTCTCTCTCACGACAACTGGTGAGAACGAGGTAGAGAATGCAACTGGTTGTCCTTCGAACCAGATGATCTCTCTGCGATCCCTAGAATGTGGGTTGTGCCTTGACGCCGGTAAAGAGTTCTGGTCACAAGGTACTGGATCCAGTTTATTATCCCATTACCCATGCAGTGTTTGAGCTCCCTAAGAATTGAATAGGTGCCAGTTCGACTTCCATAGTGCCACTCAATCTGACCTCCACGACTTTTGCTAGACGTGTCATGGTAACCTTTTAAATTTGTTTAGGGATTATTTATATGATTTTAAAGGCTCATGTCACCTAACCCGCAGTGCCACATGCTTACCACATCACCACCAGTGGTGCCAAATGACTGATAATTCACAGCAAAGGTGCCAAATAACTGATAATTCACAGCAGCGGTGCCAAATGACTAACACTTCACCAGCTGCAGCATTAAATAAATAATGTGTATTCTGCCAATGAGAGTCGACGCAGGTGTACATTATCTACGCTGCTGACTGTACTGTTAAACCCTGTGAGACTGAGGCTTTATTTTCTCTCTCTCTCTCTCTCTCTCTCTCTCTCTCTCTCTCTCTCTCTCTCTCTCTCTCTCTCTCTCTCTCTCTGTATCTATCTGCCTTCCTCTGTGTTCATGTACTGCACTGCTTATATTGGCAGACTACGTTTCGATCTTGGTGAGCGAAACGTAGTTTACCTGAGATAAACACTACACTATAATCATATATAACATACCTACATACACAGCCATACATACCTACAGACCTGATCAATAGGTAAGTATGACTACTGACGTATTGTAGTAATCCAACGAACAACGAAGACAAACTTTGGGTATACATATTTGGACAATTTACAACCAAAAACTTGAAAGACACCGATAATACCGGAAGCTAACTACAGATCGCCACGTACCAGCATGTTTAACTCTGGTGATGATCTTAAGACCTAATTATAAGCAATTAACTGAATAAACATCACTTAATATTTACTGGAGACTTGAACATCAACTTCACCCAGACAGAAGACTCGGAAGTATCTGATTTCCCAAAAATCATGTATAATTGTTTATTAATGTCATCAGTACCCAAACCTACGAGACTCACGAAATCGTAATGACACGACTGCAAACAAGCCATACCACGGGCGGGGTTAGAACCCGCGATCAGAGAATTCGTGACGCCACTGATTCTTCCCCTGACCACATCTGAACCTATGCAGCAGCAGCACCACCACCACCACCACCTCCTCTTCCTTTTCCTCCTCCTCCTCCTCCTTTACTTCCACTTCATTCTCCTCTTCCTCATTCCCATTTCATGCTCGCAACCATCACCAGCTCTTCCAAAGGAGTCACTTTCATTAACAATTTAACTGGTCATTGCCCAACCTTCCTCTTTGTCAAATATAAAATTTCCACTCACAACCAAAAACAAAATAGTATCTCACTCAGGCTGAATGAGGAATAAGGAAGTAAGTTCACTCAAGTATACACAAATACAGTAACACACATTATCATATATAACAGCATATGTGTAGAGAACCTGGGATAACCCAAGAAAGTCAAAGTGACTGATTTCCACTGGGGATACCTCATTCAACAACATTATTACCTTAGCAATCATTAACACTGACTGGCAGACAGAACTGAACAATGTTCACAACATTAATTTGTGTGTCCAAATATCCTCTCCCTCTAAAAAAAAATAAATTTTGAAGTCTTCACAACAAACAGAACTTGACAGCCCAGACTGGTTACATCAGTGAGACTCAGCAGCTCAAAACTGATCACCTACATTCTTGGATCCACTGAGAAAACAATGAAACAATGAAAAACAAAATACAGAATGTGCATCATACCCAGAGTTACTAGGAAAATAATGTTCATCATAGCTCATCTAGTAAGGAAATCCAAACAACTATGTTATGTCTTCCTAGAGGGATGGTGACAGCAGCAGGAGGTCTGGCTAGGAAGAGAGCAGGAGGAGGTCTGGCTAGGAAGACAGCAGCAGTAGGTCTGGCTAGGAAGACAGCAGCAGGAGGTCTGGCTAGGAAGACAGCAGGAGGAGGTCTGGCTAGGAAGACAGCAGGAGGTTTGGCTAGGAAGACAGCAGGAGGAGGTCTGGCTAGGAAGACAGCAGCAGGAGGTCTGGCTAGGAAGACAGCAGCAGGAGGTCTGGCTAGGAAGACAGCAGGAGGAGGTCTGGCTAGGAAGACAGCAGGAGGAGGTCTGGCTAGGAAGACAGCAGCAGGAGGTCTGGCTAGGAAGACAGCAGCAGGCGGTCTGGCTAGGAAGACAGCAGCAGGAGGTCTGGCTAGGAAGACAGCAGCAGGAGGTCTGGCTAGGAAGACAGCAGGAGAAGGTCTGGCTAGGAAGACAGCAGGAGGAGGTCTGGCTAGGAAGACAGCAGGAGGAGGTCTGGCTAGGAAGACAGCAGGAGAAGGTCTGGCTAGGAAGACAGCAGGAGGAGGTCTGGCTAGGAAGACAGCAGGAGGTCTGGCTAGGAAGACAGCAGCAGGAGGTCTGACTAGGAAGACAGCAGCAGGAGGTCTGGCTAAGAAGACAGCAGGAGGAGGTCTGGCTAGGAAGACAGCAGGAGGAGGTCTGGCTAGGAAGACAGCAGGAGGAGGTCTGGCTAGGAAGACAGCAGCAGGAGGTCTGGCTAGGAAGATAGCAGCAGGAGGTCTGGCTAGGAAGACAGCAGGAGGAGGTCTGGCTAGGAAGACAGCAGGAGGAGGTCTGGCTAGGAAGATAGCAGCAGGAGGTCTGGCTAGGAAGACAGCAGGAGGAGGTCTGGCTAGGAAGACAGCAGCAGGAGGTCTGGCTAGGAAGATAGCAGCAGGAGGTCTGGCTAGGAAGACAGCAGGAGGAGGTCTGGCTAGGAAGACAGCAGGAGGAGGTCTGGCTAGGAAGACAGCAGCAGGAGGTCTGGCTAGGAAGATAGCAGCAGGAGGTCTGGCTAGGAAGACAGCAGGAGGAGGTCTGGCTAGGAAGACAGCAGGAGGAGGTCTGGCTAGGAAGACAGCAGCAGGAGGTCTGGCTAGGAAGACAGCAGCAGGAGGTCTGGCTAGGAAGACAGCAGGAGGACGTCTGGCTAGAAAGACAGCAGGAGGACGTCTGGCTAGGAAGACAGCAGGAGGAGGTCTGGCTAGGAAGACAGCAGCAGGAGGTCTGGCTAGGAAGACAGCAGCAGGAGGTCTGGCTAGGAAGACAGCAGGAGGACGTCTGGCTAGGAAGACAGCAGGAGGAGGTCTGGCTAGGAAGACAGCAGGAGGAGGTCTGGCTAGGAAGACAGCAGCAGGAGGTCTGGCTAGGAAGACAGCAGCAGGAGGTCTGGCTAGGAAGACAGCAGCAGGAGGTCTGGCTAGGAAGACAGCAGCAGGAGGTCTGGCTAGGAAGACAGCAGCAGGAGGTCTGGCTAGGAAGATAGCAGCAGGAGGTCTGGCTAGGAAGACAGCAGGAGGAGGTCTGGCTAGGAAGACAGCAGGAGGAGGTCTGGCTAGGAAGACAGCAGCAGGAGGTCTGGCTAGGAAGACAGCAGCAGGAGGTCTGGCTAGGAAGACAGCAGCAGGAGGTCTGGCTAGGAAGACAGCAGCAGGAGGTCTGGCTAGGAAGACAGCAGGAGGAGGTCTGGCTAGGAAGACAGCAGGAGGAGGTCTGGCTAGGAAGACAGCAGGAGGAGGTCTGGCTAGGAAGACAGCAGGAGGAGGTCTGGCTAGGAAGACAGCAGCAGGAGGTCTGGCTAGGAAGACAGCAGGAGGAGGTCTGGCTAGGAAGACAGCAGGAGGAGGTCTGGCTAGGAAGACAGCAGGAGGAGGTCTGGCTAGGAAGACAGCAGCAGGAGGTCTGGCTAGGAAGACAGCAGCAGGAGGTCTGGCTAGGAAGACAGCAGCAGGAGGTCTGGCTAGGAAGACAGCAGGAGAAGGTCTGGCTAGGAAGACAGCAGGAGGAGGTCTGGCTAGGAAGACAGCAGGAGGAGGTCTGGCTAGGAAGACAGCAGGAGGAGGTCTGGCTAGGAAGACAGCAGGAGGAGGTCTGGCTAGGAAGACAGCAGGAGGTCTGGCTAGGAAGACAGCAGCAGGAGGTCTGACTAGGAAGACAGCAGCAGGAGGTCTGGCTAAGAAGACAGCAGGAGGAGGTCTGGCTAGGAAGACAGCAGGAGGAGGTCTGGCTAGGAAGACAGCAGCAGGAGGTCTGGCTAGGGAGACAGCAGCAGGAGGTCTGGCTAGGAAGACAGCAGCAGGAGGTCTGGCTAGAAAGACAGCAGGAGGAGGTCTGGCTAGGAAGACAGCAGCAGGAGGTCTGGCTAGGAAGACAGCAGGAGGTCTGGCTAGGAAGACAGCAGCAGGAGGTCTGGCTAGGAAGACAGCAGGAGGAGGTCTGGCTAGGAAGACAGCAGGAGGTTTGGCTAGGAAGACAGCAGCAGGAGGTTTGGCTAGGAAGACAGCAGGAGGTCTGGCTAGGAAGACATCAGGAGGTCTGGCTAGGAAGACAGCAGCAGGAGGTCTGGCTAGGAAGACAGCAGGAGGAGGTCTGGCTAGGAAGACAGCAGGAGGAGGTCTGGCTAGGAAGACAGCAGCAGGAGGTCTGGCTAGGAAGACAGCAGCAGGAGGTCTGGCTAGGAAGACAGCAGGAGGAGGTCTGGCTAGGAAGACAGCAGCAGAAGTTCTGGCTAGGAAGACAGCAGCAGGAGGTCTGACTAGGAAGACAGCAGCAGGAGGTCTGGCTAGGAAGACAGCAGCAGGTCTGGCTAGGAAGAGAGCAGCAGAAAGTCTGGCTAGGAAGACAGCAGCAGGAGGTCTGGCTAGGAAGACAGCAGCAGAAGTTCTGGCTAGGAAGACAGCAGCAGGATGTCTGGCTAGGAAGAGAGCAGCAGGATGTCTGGCTAGGAAGAGAGCAGCAGGAGGTCTGCCTAAGAAGACAGCAGGAGGTCTGGCTAGGAAGACAGCAGCAGGAGGTCTGGCTAGGAAGACAGCAGCAGGAGGTCTGGCTAAAAAGACAGCAGCAGGAGGTCTGGCTAGGAAGACAGCAGGAGGTCTGGCTAGGAAGAGAGTAGCAGGAGGTCTGGCTAGGAAGACAGCAGCAGGAGGTCTGGCTAGGAAGACAGCAGGAGGTCTGGCTAGGAAGAGAGCAGCAGGAAGTCTGGCTAGGAAGAGAGCAGCAGGAGGTCTGGCTAGGAAGATAGCAGCAGGAGGTCTGGCTAGGAAGAGAGCAGCAGGAAGTCTGGCTAGGAAAACAGCAGCAGGAGGTCTGGCTAGGAAGACAGCAGCAGGAGGTCTAGCTAGGAAAAGAGCAGCAGGAGGTCTGGCTAGGAAGAGAGCAGCAGGTCTGGCTAGGAACAGCAGAAGGAGGTCTGGCTAGGAAGAGAGCAGCAGAAAGTCTGGCTAGGAAGACAGCAGCAGGAGGTCTGGCTAGCAAGACAGCAGCAGGAGGTCTGGCTAGAAAGAGAACAGCAGGAGGTCTGGCTAGGAAGAGAGTAGCAGGAGGTCTGGCTAGAAAGACAGCAGCAGGAGGTCTGGCTAGGAAGACAGCAGCAGGAGGTCTAGCTAGGAAGAGAGCAGCAGGAGGTCTGGCTAGGAAGAGAGCAGCAGGTCTGGCTAGGAAGACAGCAGCAGGAGGTCTGGCTAGGAAGAGAGCAGCAGAAAGTCTGGCTAGGAAGACATCAGCAGGAGGTCTGGCTAGGAAGACAGCAGCAGGAGGTCTGGCTAGGAAGACAGCAGCAGGAGGTCTGGCTAGGAAGACACCAGCAGGAGGTCTGGCTAGGAAGACAGCAGCAGGAGGTCTGGCTAGGAAGAGAGCAGCAGGAGGTCTGGCTAGGAAGACAGCAGCAGGAGGTCTGGCTAGGAAGACAGCAGCAGGAGGTCTGGCTAGAAAGACAGCAGCAGGAGGTTTGTCTAGGAAGAGAGCAGCAGGAGGTCTGGCTAGGAAGACAGCAGCAGGAAGTCTGACTAGGAAGACAGCAGGAGGTCTGGCTAGGAAGACAGCAGCAGGAGGTCTGTCTAGGAAGACAGCAGCAGGAGGCCTGGCTAGGAAGACAGCAGCAGGAGGTCTGGCTAGGAAGACAGCAGCAGGAGGTCTGGCTAGGAAGACAGCAGCAGAAGGTCTGGCTAGGAAGACAGCAGCAGAAGGTCTGGCTAGGAAGACAGCAGCAGAAGGTCTGGCTAGGAAGACAGCAGCAGGAAGTCTGACTAGGGAGAGAGCAGCAGGAGGTCTGGCTAGGAAGAGAGTAGCAAGAGGTCTGGCTAGGAAGAGAGCAGCAGGAGGTCTGGCTAGGAAGATAGCAGCAGGAGGCCTGGCTAGGAAGACAACATCAGGAGGCATGGCTAGGAAGACAGGATCAGAAGGCCAGGCTAGGAAGACAGGATCAGAAGGCCAGGCTAGGAAGACATGCTGTCTTCCTAGCCAGGAGGCTAGGTAGGAAGACAGCAGCGTCGTGGGCTAACGAGGCGAGGCTCAATTTTCCTGGGCTGTCATCACTCCACGCCCACTCCAGTCTGCCCTCCATAATCACACCCATCAACGGCATGCAACCCACCCCGGCGACCCACCACCGGGGAGACCCACTACCCAGGCGACCGTCCACTTACAGCCCACCTCTTGATGACCACGGTCCAGCTAAGGGGCCGTACCTACTACCTCCTTCTTCAAGCGTTCAGAGCTGCCACTCCCTCCTGAATCATTCTCCTCCTTATTTTACAAGGAAGTGTAATTCGGTTAAGTCCTGGTTACCCATCCAGACTCATTCACTCCGCCTACCCCAGCCGCCAACCTCTCCAGGCCTGCCCGTAATCACTACATCAGCCTATGGAATTCCATATAGAAGAATGTGGATCAAGTGTGTGTACTTAAAGCCTTCACCAGGAAACCTCTCCTTATTCTACCTCAATTCTGACAAAATAATAATAATAATAATAATAATAATAATAATAATAATAATAATAATAATAATAATAATAATAATAATAATAATAATAATAGCAATCATAATAACTGGCATTATAATTTTGATAAGTTAATTTTACTATGGAGTTTCTAGCGTCAGTTTATTAATATTTCAGATCATCGCCCCCGCGACCCGGTCTTATTTCAGGCCACCTAATTTGGAAACATTACAAAAGAAACAAAACCAGGAACACTAAAAGAACACAAAGGAAAACAAAGATAAATGAATACTGAATGTAAGAAGAAGCCAGGAAGATTTATCTGTCGTCTGACGCGTTCGCGAGTCAATGGAAAAAGACCAGCAATCCTGCCAGAGTGCAAAACATTTAACAGGCTTCCGTTTCACACTCGTATGACAGGACGGTATTTCCTCCCTGGGTGGTTTCCTGTTGGGTTAACTCCATCATCAGTGAGCTTGTATTTAAACTGACTCGTATTAAATCCCTCTGGTCAACATTCCGGGAATGCTTTGATGCTAGTAAAGGGTTCTTGATTCAAGGATTCGGGGCCACCTTTTCTTTTATTTCTTCTAGATTAAATGTAATTGCCTCCTAGGAGCTCTATTTTCCCCCTGTGGATTTAGTGCTTTTCCGTGAAATATTATTAATATAATAATAATAGTAATAATAATAATAATAATAATAATAATAATAATAATAATAATAATAATGGCAATAAAGACAATAGTTGCAGTTACTGGACCAACGTTTCGCCCAAGAGTGTCTTTTTCACTGTAACTGGTATCTTCATTACGAATTATTTCGTATCCATTTTGCACCATTAATAACAAACATTGGCGTTAACAGTTTCCATTTTTGTGTACACAATGAATATCTTTGTAACACAGTAACAGCTGCAGCTCCAGCAAGTGATCCTTATCTTCTTTTTTCTTGTGTCTTCTCGTGTTGAATATTTAAGCAAATTATTAATAATTTTGGCTTCTCTATTAATTTTTCAGTATGTATTAATTTTGCCCTTTCACATGTCTTCGTATTTTTGGGGGGTTATAAGTTCGCCTTAAATAAACCTTGGCTGCTTCCTTTATCTTGGCCAAATCTTAGCTTTTCTCTCGATGCAAAAAATGACTCATCTTCAGATAATGTTTTTTTTTTCTGTTTTTAATCTATAAACAACCTCCACCGTAATTTCTACTCGACTGGACCCGCTGTTTATGCCAGTCTTCACCGCAGTTTCTACTAGCCTTTCTTACAATTTCTACTAGCCTTCGTTGCAATTTCTACTAGCTTTCGCTGCAGTTTTTATAAGCCTTTACCACAATTTCTACCAGCCTTTCTTGCAATTTCTGCTAATCTTCGTTGCAATTTCTACAAGCAAAGCTTTACCAGTTTCTACTAACTTTTGTTGCAGTTTTTACTAGCCTTCGCTGCAATTTCTACAAGCCCTAACCATAATTTCTACTGACCTTGTTGCAATTTCTACAAGCCTCCACCTTCATCTTTCCCACCTTCAGCGTACCTTCGACCAATCTCCATAACCTTATCAAGGTGCAGAAGCCCGTATTCTCAGAGTCTCCGCCTCCACGTCTTGAGCAGCGGCTGTTGTCGTCTCCGGGTGTTCCCTGTCGCCATGACAACGACCTCAAGAGCACTCCTTCGTGATATTTTATCGTGAACCTTTGTTGTGGGGTGAGGAAACGTTTTTGTAGACGTTATCACGATGGCTGGTTCCGGGGATGATGAAAGCTTATCAAAGACTTTTTTGGGGGGGAGGGGGAAGGGGGGTGCATGAAATTTCGGTGTGGGAGTTTTCGCATATGTCCAGATGGCGCTGTTTCCTCTAACATAACCAAACGCTTTTGCAAGATTCTTATCAAGAAAGCTTATCTTTGGAGGACAGGACCTTTTTCTTTTGTAAATTAATTCGGTATAGCGAAACGTTCTGAAACGAATTAGCACGAAGATTTACCGTGGAATGATGATGATGATGATGATGATGATGATGATGATGATGATGATGTTTGCGATTCGTTAAAAGTATCCTACTGTGGTACAGATCACACTTAATCAACGTATGATCTGTGGAATGGCCCCCACAGGTTTAGATATATATATACATATTTTTTGTCATAATAGCAATTTGACAGAAATTTTTTAACCATTAAAAAAAAATAGAGCCGAGACCAAAAAGTCGTTCAGCGTTCTTAACAAAACTCTTCAAAGGGGGGGGGGATGCTTGATGACAATGAAGGGCTTTTGATGCAAGGAATTGGAACTACCTTCCCCTTCCTTTGACGAAACCCGATTATCACCTATTTCCCAGGAGTTTCCCAATAATTATTTTATATTATTATAATTATTATTATTATTATTACAATTACTGCAGATAAAGATGTTAGTTATGACTGAACTGTAAGGAAATCCAGAATATTTATTAGATTCGATATCACTGAACAAGGACTCATATTTCTGCAGGACGAAGTGAAGATCAATCGAGGGAAGGGAGGAGGGAAGGGAGGAGGTAGGAAGGGAATGAAAGAGAGAATGATAGAGGAAGTGAGGGAGATAATGAAATAGGGAGGGAGGGAGATAATGAAAGAGGGAGGGAGGGAGATAATGAAAAAGGAAGGGAGGGAGATAATGAAAGAGGAAAGAAGGGAGGGAGAGAGAATGAAAGAGGAAGGGAGGGAGGGAAATTAGGAAGGGAAGTGCTTCTGGAGACTGATTTCTTCCTCTTAACCCAACAAGAAAAATACCACCAACAACAACAATAACAATTACAACAACAACAATAACCTCACTACCACTACTACCAATAACAACAACATGCACTTGATGCTAACCCTCCACCTTAAACTAGTAAATATACAAGGGATGAAGAAATAACCCAGAAACACCGCCTCAGCCATGGTGTTACTCGATAATGTAAGAGTCGAACCTCAGGCACAAGCAACCACCACCACCTACCACCATCAATACCACCCAATACAATTACCACCGCAACATACTACCAGCACTACCACTATCATTACCACCTACTACCACCACTATCTTCCACCATCTGCACTACCACTATCATTACCACCTACTACCACCACTACCTTCTACCATCAGCACCACCCAATGCCATCACCACTTACCACCACAAAATACGACTACCACTACTACCCATCACCACCACCACCACCTGGAAGCATCCCTGCACCTACCCAGCAGCGCCTCGGTACCTGCTGCCATCTAGCGGCGCGTTGGCCAAATTTTCCCAACCCACCAACAACAACATGCCCCAACTCCATGCTTACCTCCCTCCAATAACCCTCCCCCCTCCCACGACTCCACTCTCCTCCCGCACCTCCAGCCTACACGCTATCACAGCTTAGACTCCTAAATATTTATCAATGCCATGTTTATAAAACACTGGTGGGAGAGGAGAGAGGGGAGGAGAGGGAGAGGTTCTTGTAGCGGGGGTGGTCGCTCTCCAAGCCCTCTGCTGGACATTCGTTCAGGTTTGAAGTCCTTCCCGGCAACCCAAGGATTGATTTTTCAGCGATCTACATTTCCTTCTCCCTCTTTTTTTTTTTTTATTTTCGCTAGAGTTACTCCATACGTGGGTGAGGAGGGATGAGGGTGGGGAAGGAAGGGTGGTGGGGGAGGAATGAGTGTGGGGGTGGGGAGATTGAAGGTCTGGCGGTGTGGGAGCAAGGGAGATGAGGAAGTTGTTGTTGAGGTGGTAGATGATGTTGCTGGGGTTGTTGTTGCTGAGGTGGTAGTTGTTGATATGATAATTGTTGTTGTTACTGAGGTGGTGGTAATTGTTGTTGAGATGGTTGCTGCTGAATTAGTGTGTTGTTCTTAGTAGTGTTGTTGGTAAGGACAGTATGTTGCAATCATCATCATCATCACCATTGAGGCCCTAAATTCGCAAGTGTTACACAGCGTCCCATTATTTTTCCCTGGAATCATCGCCCCCGCATCTCAATCTCAGACCAGACCTCATAAAATGTACAGAGAATATTACAGAAATTAGATGTATTCAATACCACATATACACACTATCCGCATATAATGTGGCACTGAATACATCTAATTTCTGTAATATATATATATATATATATATATATATATATATATATATATATATATATATATATATATATATATATATATATATATCTATATATAAGGAAAGAGAGTGCAAAACTTTAACCAGGCTTCTATTTTCCTATCACATGACATTATTGGGGTAGACTTGCCTTTCCCATGTCTAACAATTTATAGCTCGTCTACTTTCATATTTTAACAAATCTACTTCTATCATTATATAATCTACATCATATATTTCTACATAATATATCGTATTTTCTTGTGAATCTACCCAACAGAATAAGGAATCTCCCTCTATAACGGAATCTACCTCACTACAAAGTCTACTTTGCGTACTGCGAAAACTGTGTTGGGCTACCTGCTGCCATCAGTAACAGCCTGGTTGATCAGACCCTGATCCACCCGGGAGGTCTGGTCAAAGACTGGGCCGCGGGGGCGTTGACCCCCCGGATCACCCTCCAAGTAAGTATTTACTCCGTGATGTACCTCCAGGTAAATCTACTTGAGAATCAACTCCATTCCATAACCTCATCCGTTCTAAAATCTACCTCTTCTACTCCAGAATATATCCCATCTACTGCATTATCTACCGTGGGTGTCGTGGGGGGAGGTGGGAGGGGCTGCGTGGTTAGCGACCCTCACCTACGGGGTATGTTATTCCCAGTGCATCGCCCGTATGTAAACTCGAGGGATACCTGCACTTCTAATTGGGTATTCCTCGCTACCGTACCGCTATGCCTTACATTACCATGCAAACTGGCTGCTATCAAGCCTCCTTTTATGCAAATTATCTACACGCCACGCAGGCTTCCTTGTCTGTCTTCTTCTCCTTCTCCTCTTGCTACTACTACTGCTACTACTATTAATACTATTACTACTACAACTATTACTACTACTATTACTAATACTATTACTACTACAACTATACTACTACTATTACTACTACTACTATTACTACTACTACTATTATTACAACTATTACTACTACAACTACTATTACTACTACTACTACAATTATTATTACTACAGCTGCTACTACTACTACACCACCTCCTTCGCTTCACCCAACAAACTAGCTAATCCTCACATGCCTATCTATTACTTTTCATTCTCTTCCTTCTCCCTCCTTTTTTTCCTCCTCTTTCTCTTCCTGGCCTTCCTCTTTCTCCTCTTTCACTCCTCTTTACTCCTCCCCCCATCTTTTTCACCTCCCCAGGATCACCCCTCCCCTCTCCCTTCCCTTCTCCCTCCTCCTCTTCCCCCACCCTGCGCCCTAAAACCTGCATGTAAATTTACCTTATCTCAACCCCTGATTTACAGGCATTATTAAACACGTATTTACAACGTTTTTATCACGATTTACACACGTCGTGGTTGGAGACGTTGCTGTTTAGTTTTCTTCATCACGGGACTTATCGCTGTACGTATGCTTTCCTCACGTTCCCTCATAACCTCTTATCTCTCACGTTCCCTCACGTTCTCTCACGATCCCTCACTGAGCGCTCGTCGCAATACAACACAATATATAAACATAGGGCTTAAAAAACAATAAAAATAAGTACCGCAATATCATACCAATTTAAATAAAAAAACATCAGCTAAATATTCCATTAATTTTTTAAGCGTCAAATTACCGAGGTCCCTACAGGCACCTCGGTAATTAAAAAAATACCATATGGTACTGTACAGTATTTTGTGGCACGTTATCTTACAATACCTGATGATACTATCCCTCACGATACCTTATGATACCGGACATTACCTCGATATCACAGGATTCCTCACACTCTCACAGAATCTCTCACATACCTTCCTGTTCACTAAACCTCACGGATGCCATGAATTCGTGTATGTGCTTGCACACACTGTAGTGAAATCGGTATAGACGTGAACTTGAAAGTGCAAGGCCACCAGTTCGATGCCCAGCACTCCCTACACAGTCACAGTCAAGAGACGAGTCTTACCAGTACCTGTGTTACCCTTAAGATAAGAGTCTTCTATATCATTCCCCTTATAAGGCGCATGAGTCTTGTGTGTTTCCCTTTTTAAAGCACTGAGTCTTTTTTCAGTTTATAAGGCGCAGGATGCCTCTGTGTGTTTATCCTCATGAGAAGCGATATATGGTATGTATTCCCTCTCCCCCTTTTTTTTAAATGCTGGCCACTCTGACTCACCTGGTGCCTTGTGTGACCTTACCTGAGTCAGGGGCTGGTGTCCAACATGCCCTTAACTTTACCAAGTACTTCTTCCTATCCCACATAGCCATAAGAACATAAGAAAGGATTAACAATGCAGTAGGACTACTGGCTCGTACTAGGCAATTCATTCTCAAACCCAAACCCACTAACAACAATATGTCCCGCTTCCCACATATAAATAAAGATTTCTCACAATTTTAGTTCAACTTGGCGGTATTTTTAACTGTCTGAGGTCCGTCTAGCGATTAGTAGACGGAGGATAGATCCCTTCCCCCACCATTCCTAACAGTGCGAGGCTCCACAGCACGGGAACCATACCTGCAGGGTCACGGAACCCCTTTTTATAAGTTACTTACCTATGAAGGAGACGTTCGTGTTGAGAGTATTAATGTTCATATGAGGACGAATGAGAGTGGTTTAACCTATGTCAGTGTACTGCTGCAGGAGAGTGTATCAGCGCCACTCTAGCTCATGGGGTTAGGAAGAAAACACGTGTGCAACACCCAGGTATGTGCAACACCTGAGTATGTGCAACGCCCAGGTATGTGCAACACCTGGGTATGTGCAACACATGGGTATCCTTATTATGAAGAAGTTTCGCCAACTATATCTTTAGTTTGAATTAAAAAAAGTAACTGATTTGGCTAGACGTCTTCATATTAAAGGATACATAGATGTTGCTAATGTGTCTTATTCGCAAATAGCCAGGTGTTGACATGTATCTTATTCATAAATAGAGTCAGGTGTTACACGTGTCTTAGTCATCAGTTTGTGGGTAGTGTGCACCACCACTGTAATGAGACTCATATAGAGTGACAAGTCTAGGGACGTGGAGGTATTTCTTTCTTTTCATTCTACTTCTTAACAGTGTCCTGAGTCAGTCTTCACTTCCTCCCAAAAAACTTTTCCTCCTCTGTCCAAGGATAATTTCTTAACTGTTAACTCTAGATCAACTCCGAGGTATTTTATATAATAAATTCCCCTTATATTAAGAGGATGAGGACCAATTTCCACTTATAAACCCATAGTTATGTAAATTCCCCCTTAAATGCCAGGATTAGCTTATAAATACCCCTATAATCCCAGGATGATCACATAAATCCGCCATGTAATGCCAGGATAAGCACCATACTCGTATTCGGCGAGGAACACTACCTATCCGGAGAAACACACATATATCTGTAATCCCAGGAATGATCTCTGTCCCAAACAAGGAGAGATTCCCTCCTGTCTTAGAACAGGCATACTTATATCCCTTAACAAGCAATTTTGATGCCTAGTACAAGAATCATCTCCGTTTCCACTAAGCCTCACTCACCAATCACAAAATATGCTTCCTGCATTCTCGTTATCGTCCCTCTAATCCAAGAAGCGCTCTATTCCACATAAAGAACCATAATATCGCAGGAAAACCATCCAATCCAACAAGAAGCAACCTTCCATTCCACACACCCAAAAAAATATCGTCGCAGAAAAACCACCCAGTTCCGGAAGAGGCGTTTTTCCTAACCCCTGACTTAATCTTCTATTCACCTTCGCATCCCAGAAGCACCATCCTATCCCTCCCAAGAAACCTCTCTCTCTCCCGCATCCCAGAAGAAGCACCCTACACTGCCAGACCAAGTACCCTCTGTCCCAGGATGACTAGCCCTCTATTCCCTTCGCCAAATCGTCCCTCCAGCTCTTCTGGAACTACCGCTGGGATAGACTCATCCATTAGGTATTCCTGACCACTTCTCAGCTGCCTGGCCAAGAGGAGCTAAATTACAAGAGTTTAGAGACAGCACATTAATTCAGCGCAGTTAAACAAAACGACAAGATGACAATTCAGTTGCCTCATCCCTTTATCTTTCATCTCGACCCATAAAAGAGAAAAAAAGGGAGAGGTAGATATGCGTAGAGATTGGGTGGGAGGGACGCGGAGAGAGAGAGAGAGAGAGAGAGAGAGAGAGAGAGAGAGAGAGAGAGAGAGAGAGAGAGAGTACATAGGAAAAACAGAAGATTTGGAAGTCCACACCGAGGCTACCTGCTGAGAAGAACCACTCACTTGTGTCTAGATTAAGTACTATCTCGTGTTATCTATGTGCGCGAGTGAAGGATAGGAAAAAACAGAAGGCTCTCCAATACTTGACTCAGCAGTTCACACTGAGGCTATATACAAAGTGGAAAAAAGAAAATCTTATATTCGACAAGACCACGGACACGGACACTGATAAGATAGAAGCGGATGGGAATTAGGGACTATAACTACTACTTCTTCAGTAGTACTGATACAACCACAACTACTTGTGTTACCCGCCCTCCTAGAAACTCCTATAATGCTCAGATTGCACTGTGACCTGGAAAATACTATATTTGCAAAGTATTTGTCTAGCTGATTCTTGAAGGGCTTAATTGATTTGGCTCTAACAACATTAAGCTTTACTGTATTAATCCACAGGTCTCTGCAGACTTTTTTTTATACCACATTAATGTTAAATCGACTGCCACGGAGTTTCATGCCATTGTTATATATATATATATATATATATATATATATATATATATATATATATATATATATATATATATATATATATATATAATTATCTCTGTATTTCACTAAAATCTTCATGCAAGGTGTATGTTAAATTTATTTTCTTTGCATGAAGTCACCTCATTGCCTGTTTCTTATGACAGAGAGAGAGAGAGAGAGAGAGAGAGAGAGAGAGAGAGAGAGAGAGAGAGAGAGAGAGACAGAGACAGAGACAGAGACAGAGACAGAGACAGAGACAGAGACAGAGAAAGAGACAGAGCCCACACACCTACATCCCACACCTCTCACAAACAACCAGCTCACACGTGCCTAACCCCCTATGCATATACACTATCCACCCCATTCTTACACACTTCCTCACCCCTCAACCCTCCCATCCCCCACCTTCAAGACGCCACCTCACATAATTAACTAGCCTTCTCCACACCCCTGGCATCATCCACGCCTCCGCCCACCTCTGTCTACCTGTCGTGACCCATCTATATACCACCTGCTCCACCTGTTTGTCGAGCCATCTGCAGGTTGGCTGGAGGAGGCTTGAACTCTCAGGTAACTCGTGCATCGCTCCCATTATCTATTCAAGTCGCGTCTCCACTGTTTGATGTCCACGCTGGAGATTACAGCAGTTTAAGGTCGGATCTGACGAAGGGTTGGGCGGGATGACACCACACGAATGAGAAGAAAGGAGGGAATGGAGGAGGGGAGGGGAAGTGGGAAGGGGAAAACGGAGGGAGCGGAGAAAATGAAAAAAGAAGGGATGAAAGGAAAGTGGGAAGATGGAGGAAGAGGTAGCAATAGTGGTCACATTTACAGACCACTTTGACCTCGTAGGTCCCTCAGCACTCACAGACATAAAAAAAATTACAAAAAAAAAGCAACGAACACCCAACACTGATAAATGCTATCATATCAACCTAAGATAACCAGCATCAATTAATTCCCCCTTATCAATGTCAAAGCAGTCTTAAAAAGTTTCCCCGAGGACCCTACAGGCACCCCGGTAATAAAAACCACGACGAAGGGTGAGGAGAGGAAGCGTGAGCTGTAGGCATAGTTATCTGTTTGTTATATTCTATTGGTAACTGATTTGTAGTTACAACGGCAGAGTTGTACTGGTGTCCCATCTTTAGTGTTTAATCTATCTTATATCTGGTTTAAACTTTTAGCAATGACAGCACATCCTGCCTCCTTTTGTATCTCCTTCCATTGTTCTATGAGTGTAAGTAGAGAAATATTATAATGTCTTGGCACTTTTGCTTCCTGTTCTTCCTGTTGATGGTGCTAAGACAACTGTTGCTTCCTGTTCTCCCTGTTGATGGTACTAAGACAACTGATGCTTTCTGTTCTCCCTGTTGATGGTACTAAGACAACTGTTGCTTCCTGTTCTTCCTGTTGATGGTGCTAAGACAACTGTTGCTTCCTGTTCTCCCTGTTGATGGTACTAAGACAACTGTTGCTTCCTGTTCTTCCTGTTGATGGTGCTAAGACAACTGTTGCTTCCTGTTCTCCCTGTTGATGGTACTAAGACAACTGTTGCTTCCTGTTCTCCCTGTTGATGGTACTAAGACAACTGTTGCTTCCTGTTCTCCCTGTTGATGGTACTAAGACAACTGTTGCTTCCTGTTCTCCCTGTTGATGGTACTAAGACAACTGTTGCTTTCTGTTCTCCCTGTTGATGGTACTAAGACAACTGTTGCTTTCTGTTCTCCCTGTTGATGGTACTAAGACAACTGTTGCTTTCTGTTCTCCCTGTTGATGGTACTAAGACAACTGTTGCTTCCTGTTCTCACTGTTGATGGTACTAAGACAACTGTTGGTTTCTGTTCTCCCTGTTGATGGTACTAAGACAACTGTTGCTTCCTGTTCTCCCTGTTGATGGTACTAAGACAACTGTTGCTTCCTGTTCTCCCTGTTGATGGTACTAAGACAACTGTTGCTTTCTGTTCTCCGTTGATGGTACTAAGACAACTGTTGCTTTCTGTTCTCCCTGTTGATGGAACTAAGACAACTGTTGCTTCCTGTTCTCCCTGTTGATGGTGCTAAGACAACTGTTGCTTTCTGTTCTCACTGTTGATGGTACTAAGACAACTGTTGCTTCCTGTTCTCCCTGTTGATGGTGCTAAGACAACTGTTGCTTTCTGTTCTCCCTGTTGATGGTACTAAGACAACTGTTGCTTCCTGTTCTCCCTGTTGATGGTACTAAGACAACTGTTGCTTTCTGTTCTCCCTGTTGATGGTACTAAGACAACTGTTGCTTTCTGTTCTCCCTGTTGATGGTACTAAGACAACTGTTGCTTCCTGTTCTCCCTGTTGATGGTGCTAAGACAACTGTTGCTTTCTGTTCTCCCTGTTGATGGTACTAAGACAACTGTTGCTTTCTGTTCTCCCTGTTGATGGTACTAAGACAACTGTTGCTTCCTGTTCTCCCTGTTGATGGTGCTAAGACAACTGTTGCTTTCTGTTCTCCCTGTTGATGGTGCTAAGACAACTGTTGCTTCCTGTTCTCCCTGTTGATGGTGCTAAGACAACTGTTGCTTCCTGTTCTCCCTGTTGATGGTGCTAAGACAACTGTCGCTTCCTGTTCTCCTTGTTGATGGTGCTAAGACAACTGTTGCTTCCTGTTCTCCCTGTTGATGGTGCTAAGACAACTGTTGCTTCCTGTTCTCCCTGTTGATGGTGCTAAGACAACTGTTGCTTCCTGTTCTCCCTGTTGATGGTACTAAGACAACTGTTGCTTCCTGTTCTCCCTGTTGATGGTGCTAAGACAACTGTTGCTTCCTGTTCTCCCTGTTGATGGTGCTAAGACAACTGTTGCTTCCTGTTCTCCCTGTTGATGGTACTAAGACAACTGTTGCTTCCTGTTCTCCCTGTTGATGGTGCTAAGACAACTGTTGCTTCCTGTTCTCCCTGTTGATGGTGCTAAGACAACTGTTGCTTCCTGTTCTCCCTGTTGATGGTGCTAAGACAACTGTTGCTTCCTGTTCTCCCTGTTGATGGTGCTAAGACAACTGTTGCTTCCTGTTCTCCCTGTTGATGGTGCTAAGACAACTGTTGCTTCCTGTTCTCCCTGTTGATGGTACTAAGACAACTGTTGCTTCCTGTTCTCCCTGTTGATGGTGCTAAGACAACTGTTGCTTCCTGTTCTCCCTGTTGATGGTACTAAGACAACTGTTGCTTCCTGTTCTCCCTGTTGATGGTGCTAAGACAACTGTTGCTTCCTGTTCTCCCTGTTGATGGTGCTAAGACAACTGTTGCTTCCTGTTCTCCCTGTTGATGGTGCTAAGACAACTGTTGCTTCCTGTTCTCCCTGTTGATGGTGCTAAGACAACTGTTGCTTCCTGTTCTCCCTGTTGATGGTGCTAAGACAACTGTTGCTTCCTGTTCTCCCTGTTGATGGTGCTAAGGGCTACTGCAGCAGGCCTACTGCAGCAGGGCTACTGTAGCAGGGCTACTGCAGCAGGGCTACTGCAGCAGGCCTACTGCAGCAGGGCTACTGCAGCAGGGCTACTGCAGCAGGCCTACTGCAGCAGGGCTACTGTAGCAGGGCTACTGCAGCAGGCCTACTGCAGCAGGGCTACTGCAGCAGGCCTACTGCAGCAGGCCTACTGCAGTAGGGCTACTGCAGCAGGGCTACTGTAGCAGGGATACTGCAGCAGGCCTACTGCAGCAGGGCTACTGCAGCAGGGCTACTGTAGCAGGGCTACTGTAGCAGGGCTACTGCAGCAGGCCTACTGCAGCAGGGCTACTGTAGCAGGGCTACTGCAGCAGGGCTACTGCAGCAGGCCTACTGCAGCAGGGCTACTGCAGCACGCCTACTGCAGTAGGGCTACTGCAGCAGGGCTACTGTAGCAGGGCTACTGCAGCAGGCCTACTGCAGCAGGGCTACTGTAGCAGGGCTACTGCAGCAGGGCTACTGCAGCAGGGCTACTGCAGCAGGGCTACTGTAGCAGGGCTACTGCAGCAGGGCTACTGCAGCAGGGCTACTGCAGCAGGGCTACTGCAGCGGGGCTACTGGACCATACCAGACAGGTCCTTCTCAAACCCACATCCACTAACAAAATGAGTCATTTTTTAGTTCCCTCTCTGATTGTTTCCTCTCTTGTTCTCATTTTCTCAACTTGGGACACACCACATTTCGCTCTTGTTGACAAAAAAAAAAAAAACGGTCTAAGCAAATTTATTTTTCTAGTCTTTTCCCGTCCATACAAATGAAGGTTATTCTATAGTTTGTCGGTGAATTATGAGCGTGTGAGCGTGCGTATGTGTGGGTGTGTGTGTGTGTGTACTCACCTATTTGTGGTTGCAGGGGTCGAGTCATAGCTCCTGGCCCCGCCAGGAGCGTGTGTGTGTGTGTGTGTGTGTGTGTGTGTGTGTGTGTGTGTGTGTGTGTGTGTGTGTGTGTGTGTGTGTGTGTGTGTGTGTATGTGTATATGTGTGTGTGTGTGTGTGTGCGCGTGCGTGCTCACTTAGTTGTACTCACCTAGTTGAGGTTGCAGGGGTCGAGTCCGAGCTCCTGGCCCCTCCTCTTCACTGGTCACTACTCCCTGAACCGTGAGCTTTATCATACCTCTGCTTAAAGCTATGTATGGATCCTGCCTCCACTACATCGCTTTCCAAACTATTCCACTTACTGACTACTCTGTGGCTGAAGAAATACTTCCTAACATCCCTGTGATTCATCTGTGTCTTCAACTTCCAACTGTGTCCCCTTGTTACCGTGTCCAATCTCTGGAACATCCTGTCTTTGTCCACCTTGTCATTTCCTCTCAGTATTTTGTATGTCGTTATCATGTCCCCCCTATCTCTCCTGTCCTCCAGTGTCGTCAGGTTGATTTCCCTTAACCTCTCCTCGTAGGACATACCTCTTAGCTCTGGGACTAGTCTTGTTGCAAACCTTTGCACTTTCTCTAGTTTCTTTACGTGCTTGGCTAGGTGTGGGTTCCAAACTGGTGCCGCTGAAGATTCCTTATTAAGATGTCGGAATGCTCTTCTGAGGTTTGCTAGGCGCCCATATGCTGCAGCCGTTATTTGGTTGATGTGCGCTTCAGGAGATGTGCCTGGTGTTATACTCACCCCAAGATCTTTTTCCTTGAGTGAGGTTTGTAGTCTCTGGCCCCCTAGACTGTACTCCGTCTGCGGTCTTCTGTGCCCATCCCCAATCTTTATGACTTTGCACTTGGTGGGATTGAACTCCAGGAGCCAATTAATTGCTGGACCAGATCTGCAGCCAGTCCAGATCAATTTGTAGTTCTGCCTGGTCTTCGATCGAGTGAATTCTTCTCATCAACTTCACGTCATCTGCAAACAGGGACACGTCAGAGTCTATTCCTTCCGTCATGTCGTTCACAAATACCAGAAACAGCACTGGTCCTAGGACTGACCCCTGTGGGACCCCGCTGGTCACAGGTGCCCACTCTGACACCTCGCCACGTACCATGACTCGCTGCTGTCTTCCTGACGTGTGTGTGTGTGTGTGTGTGTTAGTGTGTGTGTGTGTGTGTGTGTGTGTGTGTGTGTGTGTGTGTGTGTGTGTGTGTGTGTGTGTGTGTGTGTGTGTGTGTGTGTGTGTGTGTACGTACCTCAGCCTCGCATGCCTTAGTTCATGTTGTTGTCATTAGCATCTGCACTCACAACCTTACTCATTACTGCTTCACATAATCGTCGATCTGGTATTGGCATTCCTGACAACTCATTTGCATAAACAAAAACAAACACGGGCAGTGAAGAGGCGGGGCATAGAGCCGAGATTCGCCGCCCCCCTGTCATCATAACTAGGCAAGTACAAACTAGCTGAGTACACAAAAACACAAAACCTTCCTCTCACCTCATTTTAAAAACACATTTCCGAAACAGTCATTTCCCACAAGCCATTACCTTTCACTGCTCCTTGAGTCACAATTCATCACAGTAAATTGAAGAACAAACGCGAACACATTGCTGGAACGTTTACCATGACCGATAACAAACGCCTCCAGCGAATACTGTTCTGACAACGACAAGGAGAATGTGCAGCTAGAGATTAAAAGTTAGACAGCTTGCAACAACAGCGATCATGTGGAGAGGCAGGAAGGGGGTAAGAGGGGGAGGGAGGGAGGGAAGGAGGGGAAGCAACAATGATGATAATACCGATGTTGATGATGTTAATGACCTCTGAGTGTGTGTGTGTGTGTGTGTGTGTGTGTGTGTGTGTGTGTGTGTACTCACCTATTTGTATTCACCTATTCGTGGTTGCCTGGGGTCGATTCTTTGCTCCTGGCCTCGCCTCTCCACTGGCCGCTACTGGGGTCACTCTCTCCTGGATGTGTGTGTGTGTGTGTGTGTGTGTGTGTGTGTGTGTGTGTGTGTGTGTGTGTGTGTGTGTGTGTGTGTGTGTGTGTGTGTATTATGCAGCATACTCCATTGCTGAAATATTGATTATATAATATAAAGAGTGTTTGTAGTATAGGGAAAACCATACTGTCGTAACAGTGTGTGTTTTCCACGATCACTTTCATAACAACAGTTATGAAAGTGACTGTGGAACAAGTTAGGGCCACACTGACGATGACAGAGGCCTTCAGGGCCGGCGGTGAGCAAGGTGAAGGAACCTGACCAGTGACCTCGGCTGAGGGTCACAGCAAAGTCGGCAATTCAGCAAGTGACAGTGCTTGAAACACTACCGCAAACGATAACGATAGTGAACACGACAGTGAACATGACAGTGAACATGACAGTGAACATGAGAACTAGAGCGTCTGTAGGTGCGACAGCGAGGCCGCATAATATAACAAGTAGCGATCATTGACAATGATAGTGAGGGGTAATACCGGGGGAGTGAGGATGATGATAATGATAGTGAGAATGAGAGGGGGGGGGATGTGACCGGCGACAATGATGAGACTTACTGAGTCAGGTGTGAGGCAGCTAGCGTGCACTACTCACCTGTCAAAGAGAAATTAAAACCTGGTTAATTAACATGCAGGTACCTACATACTGGAGAAAAATATTCCTACCACATATTAATTAAAAAACACTTCATTAATATTAATATGCTAACTAAATACAGACAAAGAAATATTTCTTCCAACCATTCATTAAAAATAGCTTACATTAGTATTCCCCCTATAATATAATATTTAAATAATATTCATGTGAAAATCTACGAAAGCTACCTTTCTTCGTAATACGATATTACCAGCACTATTGTAGAGAACAGAGCAAGACGTCTCATCTCTCGCCTGGACCCATCCTGGATAGATCTGTCATTTCAGCAGAGCCTTCAACACAGGAGGGACGTGGGTGGCCTTACTGTTATGTACAAGGCCAATATTGTCAAAATACAACACTTGGATCCACTTCGAGGACAGCGTGAAACAAGCTTTTATGCCACAAGACGGGCAGAAAGCAGCAACTTCACTCTGGCTGTACCCTTCTCCAGAACATCACTCCATCTGAGATCATATATACCCAGGATGACTCGAGTATGGAACACATTCGTACAGCATAATGATGTCAACGAGATAAAGTCAGTTGATCAAATGAAAATGCTGGCCCACAGATGGCTCCAACTTCATCCTGTTCCGTACTTGTATGTCTCATAACAATAAAAATGCTTTCAAATGAGCTGATGTAGGTAACAGCTCTTAGCTTGCCAATAAAGTTAGGAATCCTTAACCTGTAATATAGCTGTCAATAAAGCTAGGGATCCTTAACCTTGTCAAACCCTGTGTAAAAAAAAAAAATAGACTATGGCCAGAGACGTCATTTGTTACGGCGCAACGATACGAAACAAAGACACTGGTGATTTTGCTTTTGGTATTTGTCGGAAATGCGTCATTTTATCCGCCACGCTACTGTGTTTGTTTACGAGCGGTTCCACTATCATCCAGGTTAAAATACTACGAATTATTAGCATAATATTGTACTTAGCCGCAGCGGTCTGACGTGAAGATTACGGCCGGTATTACGTATGTGATGTGTGTTGTGTGTGTGTGTGTGTGTGTGTGTGTGTGTGTGTGTGTGTGTGTGTGTGTGTGTGTGTGTGTGTGTGTGTGTGTGTGTGTGTGTGTGTGTGTGTGTGTGTGTAACCGTCAAACTAACAATTCTTTCCTCTTGGTGGCTTGAGAAGAGGAGCCCTGGTCAAGGGCCGTCTTCTTGACGGCTCATGGAGAGGAAGCCTGGTTATCAAGGAAGATGTTTGCTTCTTGGTGTAAAAGGGAGAGGAATTACGGTCGAGAGAGAGAGAGAGAGAGAGAGAGAGAGAGAGAGAGAGAGAGAGAGAGAGAGAGAGAGAGAGAGAGAGAGAGAGAGTGTCTTCCACTTGGGACTTCAAGGAGAAGAATCTCGTTTATCAGAGAGACCTTCTTCTTGGGACCCCCTTAAAGAAACTTTCCTCTTGGGACCCTTGGTAACGAGGCCATTGTCCTCTTAGGACCCACAAAAGAGAAATTCCGGTCGACAGGAAACACCTTCTTCTTGGGACCCAAAAAAAGACCTAGGGATCCCAGAGAGGGTGAGGGGATCATCCCACTCAACAGGAGAGACCATCTTGGGACCACCAAAGACCTTCCTCTTAAAACCCCAAGAGAGAGAGAGGGACAGGAACATCCCGGTCAACAGGAGAGAGAGCAACAAGTCGACAAACACTCGCATTTCCCAAATTGACTCTGAGTTGAAGACACAGCAACCAATATTAAGTTAAGAGGCGGCGTCGCCTCCTCCATGGCTCCTGTCACAGGAGCCGCGTTGTCAATGTTGTCGAACTAAACCAGTGGAGCATCGGAAGTTCCTTCACCACTGTGGTGTCAGTGGGAAGACTAGTACTGAGCAGAGGCAGTGGAGGAAGGTGGCAGAGGTGCTGCCAAGTTCTTAGTTGATATTTCAGCAGTGACCGAAACGCCGTCATGAGTTTTCTCTAAGAGCTGGTTGATAGTGAATTCTTTAAGTTACCTTACTGAGGTGCGCACGACGGGCACTTAAGATGTAATCGGGGAAATAAGGGAAGGGGAAGTTACACTAAAAATGAAAGTGAGAGAATGGGTAAGAGAAGAAGCAGAGGTAATGTGAGAGGCGGGAAAGGGTTATGGGAGTTAATGTTATAGAATGGATAACAAGAAGGTTTAAGGGGCTTATGGGAATGAGAGAGATTGGTTACAACAAATAAGAAAATGGGTAATAGGGAAGATGGATCCAAAATGGCGTACTGCCCACAGTAGTAAAGAAAAATATCAGACTGCGAAACGAGCTTTCACTGGGACAACGTTTCGTTCTATATACGCGTAACGTTGTCCCACAACCTGCATCAGTTCTTCGTAAGATCGGCATTTTTTTTATCAAGGGCAGAAAAATGTTGGTTATACAATACACACTCGTACGAGAACATCAGCTTACAAAAAGAATTACAGACAGTGCAAAAAGAGCTAGGGTTACCGAGGAAGACAACGTTGCTCTTCCAACGTTCCCTATCAGGATTATGTCCATTTCTGACCGTGGAAACGGTATTACTGCTTAAATGCGGCGAGTGACTGGGACACGAATAAGGAAAGGAAAAATTAGATAAGATTGGCAACATAGATGGGGGTAAATGCATAGATTTTATTAGTTTCTCTAGCAGCCAACATTGACAAGAGACGGAGGTGACAACAGACAGTGTGATGACAGGGAGTGATGACGAGGAAGAACGATTGGAAAAGGTTGTGGTGATCCAAAAGAGTAGACGTCAACAAGACTGGACGTCAGCACGACTGGACGTCAACAAGACTGGACGTCAACAAGACTGGACGTCAACAAGATTGGACGTTGGAAATAAATGGTATCAAATACCGACACAGTGGAAATATAAACACATATTCTTAAACACATATACTGCATATGTGTTTAAGATTGGACGTTGGAAATAAATGGTATAAAATACCGACACAATGGAAATATAAACACACATGCAGTATAATGTGATCCTTTATTGACTACGTTTCGCCCACACAGTGGGCTTTTTCAAATCTAAACAGAACTACCTGGGGTGGAAGGAACGCGAGTATTTATAGTCAGGTTCAGAATGCTGAGGTCAGGTGGGAGAATGCTGCATCTGATGATGTACCGAGTGGGGATTATAGAGTCTAAAATCTTGGGTAGCTTGGAAAGGAGATTGGATAAGTTTGTGAGCAGACCTTCTACAGTGTTCTTATGTGGGATAGCGATGAAGAGTTTCTTGGCAAGTGGTTCCAGCTATGTTATAGAAGCCACTATTCTGGTTGAAGTTGTCGGATATGAAATAAGTGATGATTCAGGATTCTTCGGTATTGAGTGTTGTCTTCTGTGGCGATAAGTCTTGAGTTTCTGTAGTTTATCAAGTGGTTGTGTAATTACGGTGTTGTACGCAGGCATTCCTTGTGTCGTCAGACCAATACGCAAGCAGGTCTGACGACACAAGGAATGCCTGCACTAACACCGTAATTCACAACAACCACTTGATAAACTACAGAAACTCAAGACTTATCGCCACAGAAGACAACACTCAATACCGAAGAATCCTGGAATCATCACTTATTTCTATATCCGACAACTCAACCAGAATAGTGGCTTCTATAACATAGCTGAACCACTTGCCAAGAAACTTCTTCATCGCTATCCCACATAAGAACACTGTAGAAGGTCTGCTCACAAACTTATCCAATCTCCTTTCCAAGCTACCCAAGATTTTAGACTCTATAACCCCACTCGGTACATCATCAGATGCAGCATTCTCCACCTGACCTCAGCATTCTGAACCTGACTATAAATACTCGCGTTCCTTCCACCCCAGGTAGTTCTGTTTGTGACTTGAAAAAGTCCACTGTGTGGGCGAAACGTAGTCAATAAAGGATCACATTATACTGCATATGTGTTTATATTTCCAAGATTGGACGTCAACAAGACTGGATATCAATAAGAATGGACGCTGGGAAAGCTGGAGACAGCAACACCATCACCCACCCACACATACCCTGGACGCATCCTCACCACCTACACACCCACACTGCCTCCAATCGTGCTCACACCAAATAGAACCACCATACCGACCACTCTATGTGACTCACACCACCAAGGGTGTGAGAATTAAGGAGAAAAAACAGGTGTATTCAGATTTAAATAAAGAGGGGGAGAGAGAGTGAAGAGAGGGAGAAAGAAGTAGTGGGGGGAGGTAATCAGTTCAATCACAAGATGCCGATAATGCCGACCCCCCCCCCCCGCCAGTGCAACGCAGTCAATGCAGTGCCAGTTTTTTCAGTCACTTTCACCACAGACTTGCACCATACACTTAAAATTCATACTGATAAACATGACACATCTGGCTACCTCTCCAGCAACCACCCCACACCACCTTCAATCACAAACATCCTCTCATCAACTACCACTATTCCTCCCGACCACCACACTTTCCACCCTGAAGATCAGCATTCGCATTCCCCCACGACGATCCACAACAACTACCACCATCATCCCCCTCTCCTACCTACAACCACTACCTCATATCACCCCTTCTATAATAACCAGCATTATCTCCTTACACTAATTCCACAAACACCCCCCCCCCCCCCCCAAAAAAAAAAAAAAAAAAAAATTAGCATTCCAAAACACTAATCCCACAACCACTAGCTCCTCCCACTGTGCAATCACCCCATAACAACCACTACCCCCTCCCCAACTACCACCATTCCCACCCACCCGTTCACCCCACCACCAACTAATTTCATAAAGTGCTTGTACTATCGCCGTGGGAGAATTAAATGATCGTTCGCATTGGGCAATTAGACTTATCTCGTGAATCCGAGCAATTAGCTAGGGCCTCCCCTGCACACACACACACACACACACACACACACACACACACACACACACACACACACATACACACACACACACACACATACACACACACATACACACACACACACACACACACACACACACACACACACACACACACCACATACACACACATACACACACACACACACACACACACACACACACACACACACACACGCACACACATACGCACACACACACACACATACACACACACACACACACACACACACACACACACACGCACGCACACACGCACACACACAGAGGACGCGAAGAATTACATGTAATCAAGCCACACTAATCATGTCACTGTAATAATCATTCCACATTAATTACGTCACTGTCAATCATCGACGTCAATACTTAACGCACTTGCGTCTCAATACGTCTTCACCCTGAATCAACATCCATTTACCACACATTCCTTTATTAACAGTCCACATAGTAATTTTCAAGGCAATAAATCTTACTTTTAATGCCTCGCAATACTTTACTAGACATTATTAATGGTCAGCTTTATTTGGGTTTAATAATTAACTTTATTAGTCAGGAAGAACACAGAAATAGAAGATAAGAAAATAAAATAGGGTATAATAAAGAAGAGAATTAAAAGGAGGGTGAGGAAAATACAATGAAAATGACATTAAAAACAATTCAAGAAAAGAAAGACAAAGTTAATGGGAATAAAACTAATGGGGACTGAGTTAATGGGGAAACTAATGGGGACTAAGTTAATGGGGAAACTAATGGGGACTAAGTTAATGGGGAAACTAATGGGGACTAAGTTAATGGGAACAAAACTAATGGGAACTAAGTTAAGGGTAACAAAACTAATGGGGATTAAGTTAATGGGATCAAAGTTAATTGGGACTAATTTAATGAGGACTTAGTTAATGGGGTAGAAAGATAGTGGGTATTAAAGTTAATGGGGTAGAAAGATTAATGGGTATTAAAGTTAATGGGGATTAAGTTTATTAAGGACACACTTAATGAGAAGTTAATAAGGACACTTAATAGAGACAAAAATTAATGGAGACAAAGCTTAATGAGGACAAACTTAATGGGTTCAGTTAAATATTAAACAAGACAATAAAACAAAGACAAATGGGGGACACAAACAAGTATTTTTACAAAGACAAAACAATCAACAAAAGCAAAGTTAACAGAGACACTGAACAAGAAACTTTTGCAAAAAAAATCGAGACCAAAATCAGGCAATAAAAACCTAAACGGTATAAATAAGCCCCCCCCCCCAAAAAAAAAAAAAACAGGAAATAGAACAAGCAACAGAACAAGCAACAAAACAAACAACAGAACAAACAACAGAACAAACAACAGAACAAACAGAACAAACAACAATAACGAGCAGTAGAAAAGGTAACAAAACTAACAACAGAACAGACGACAAAGCAGGCAACAGAAGAAGCAACAGAACAGACAACAGAACAGTCAACAGAACAAGTAACAAAACTGGCAACTGAACAGACAACAAAACTGGCAACAGAACAGACAACCAAGCAGGCAATAGAACAGGCAACAGAAATGACAACAGAACAGGCAACAGAACTGACAACAGAACAAAGATAAGCTAATGAAGAATTAAGAAAAAAAAAGGATAGTTTGGCTTAACCCATAAAGAGCAGATTATAAGACCTGGGGCTAGAGGATGGATAAAGAGGGGATAATGGGTGAGGTGAGGGGGAAATGGGTGAGGTAAGGGGTATGGGAGAGGGGAAGGATATGGAGGAAGAGGAATGCATTGGGTAAGGTGAGGCGAAGGGGGAAAGGGGGAGCTAGAATAGGTGAAAGGAGAATGGGAAGAGGGGTGGTAATAAATGAAAGGAAATGGGGGAAAAGAAATAGGGAGATGGGAAATAGGGGGTAATAAGAGGTGAAGAGAATAGAAGTATGGGTGAAGGGAACATGGTGTAATGGGTGAGAAAGAAAAGAGAATGGATGAGAGAATAGGGCGATAACAGGTAACATGAGAGAGAAAGTTACATTAAAAACGAAAGCGGGAATAAGGATAAAGAAAGAAACAGAGCTAATGGTAAAATGGGGAAAAAATGAGAGGGCTGGCAGAATAGAGGTTATTAGAGATTGATTTAAAAGGAGAAAAAAAGGTAATAGGGGGGAATAACCGCCGAAAATGGATGTAATGGGAAGATGGGGAGATAAGTTGTGTGTGGGGAGACAGCAGGGAAGACGTTCACGAGTGAAGGAGGAAGAGGAGGAAGGGTGAAGGTGGAAGAGGAGAGAGGAGGAGGAGGAGGAGGGAGGAAGGAAGAGAAGGAGGAGGAGGAAGAAGGGGAAAAGAGGGGAAGGGGGGGAGGGGGAGGGGGAGGAGGAGGAGGAGGAGGAGGAGGAGGAGGAGGAGGAGGAGGAGGAGGAGGAGGAGGAGGAGGAGGGGAGGAAGGAGGGAGGGGAGGAAGGAGGGAGGGGGAGGAAGGAGGGAGGGGAGGAAGGAGGAGGAAGTAGGAGGAAGGAGGGAGGAGGAAGGAGGAAGGAGGGAGGAGGGAGGAGGAGGAGGAAGAGGAGGAGGAGGAAGAGGAGGAGGAGGAGGAGGAGGAGGAGAAGGAGGAGGGAGGAGGGAGGAGGAGGGAGGAGGAAGAAGAGGAGGAGGAGGAGGAAGGAGGAGGAGGAAGAAGAGAGGTTGAGTGTTTGTGAAGGAAGTTTGTGAAGTCCAGTCACGTCGTCTCTTCTGGCCCCCCCCACCCCCCTGGACTTTATATTCCTCCTCCTCCTCCTCCTCCTCCTCGTCTTCCTCCTCCTCCTCCTCCTGGGTGAAGCCTGGCAGTGAGAGTACGTAGCATGTCTGGCGCTCAGAGGACGGAGGACTGAGCCTACACTTCTCACATACTGGTTTTACATGTAAATCAAATACAGTCATACTTTCTCTCTCTCTCTCTCTCTCTCTCTCTTTCTTTTTGTAATTCACCCCTTTCCCATCTCTTATTTTTTTCTATTTTTTTTCTTTTTTCCTCTTTTCCTTTCATTCTCTGTTTTCCTATTCCTCCCTCTCTCCTTCCCTCAATCCCTCCTTTCCTCGCCCTCTCCCTCCCTCCCTCCCTGATGACTGAGTACTGATGACTGTGGGTACCTGATGACTGTATCTGCTGGCTGTCAATACCTGATGACTGTGGGTACCTGATGACTGTATCTGCTGGCTGTCAATACCTGATGACTGTGGGTACCTGATGACTGTATCTGCTGGCTGTCAATACCTGATGACTGTGGGTACCTGATGACTGTATCTGCTGGCTGTTAATACCTGATGACTGTGGGTACCTGATGACTGTATCTGCTGGCTGTCAATACCTGATGACTGTGGGTACCTGATGACTGTATCTGCTGGCTGTCAATACCTGATAGACTGTGGGTACCTGATGGGCATGAAGTACTGGGCATGAAACACTCTCGTGGGAATGGCTGGGTATGATGGGGAGAGATAAGGATGATGGGCATGGATAGGATGTTTATTTGTGGGATGATGGACAGGGATAGGCGTGTCGGAGATTATTCTCCTTGGCTTTAGTCTTCCTATTCTTCTTCGTCTCCAGCCTCTTCATGACATTGATAATGAGTGATGATGATGATGATGATGACGATGATGATGATGATCATGGCGATGATGACAATATTCATTTCTTTTGGCTGTGATCCTAATTTTTTTTTCTGTTCAATTTCTCAGAGACGTGAAAAACTCACTCACTCTCTCTCTCTCTCTCTCTCTCTCTCTCTCTCTCTCTCTCTCTCTCTCTCTCTCTCTCTCTCCCTCTCTCTCTCTCTCTCTCTCTCTCCACTACGAAAAACGTTCGCGAGTTCCCATTTTTTTCTCCCCAGGATGCAAATCCGATTCTGTCTTTGTTGTTCAGTCTGTATACGTCTGTGTATGTTTGTGTGTGTGTGTGTGTGTGTGTGTGTGTGTGTGTGTGTGTGTGTGTGTGTGTGTGTGTGTGTGTGTGTGTGTGTGTGTGCGTGTGTCTGTTATATTTTTTATTATTAATAAGGTAATAATATTATGATTATTACTATTATTATAATCATCCTGGCGAAGCACTAAACCCGTAAGGATAATACAGCACGTTGGGAATGAGAGGCAATCAAGTCTGATCCGAGGATGGGGGAGGTCTTAACCATTTTTTTTTTACCCAAGAATCCTTCAACAGCAACTAGGGGGAAGTGGAAGGCTGGTAAAAGTTGTGCACTCTTGCCAGCGAAGATCCTGCAAGTCTTGTTCATCCGGGAGTTCTGCCCATTTCTTCCTGTCTTAGGAAGGTGTAAGATGACAGGTGAGTCTAACCTTCATGAACCTGTCCTTCTTTCATTACTTCCTGCTTCTTTCATTACTCCCTGCTTCTTTCATTACTTCCTGCTTCTTTCATTACTTCCTGCTTCTTTCATTACTCCCTGCTTCTTTCATTACTTCCTGCTTCTTTCATTACTCCCTGCTTCTTTCATTACTCCCTGCTTCTTTCATTACTCCCTGCTTATTTCGTTACTCCCTGCTTCTTTCATTACTCCCTGCTTATTTCATTACTCCCTGCTTCTTTCATTACTCCCTGCTTCTTTCATTACTCCCTGCTTCTTTCATTACTCCCTGCTTCTTTCATTACTCCCTGCTTCTTTCATTACTCCCTGCTTCTTTCATTACTCCCTGCTTCTTTCATTACTCCCTGCTTCTTTCATTACTCCCTGCTTCTTTCATTACTCCCTGCTTCTTTCATTACTCCCTGCTTATTTCGTTACTCCCTGCTTCTTTCATTACTCCCTGCTTCTTTCATTACTTCCTGCTTCTTTCATTACTCCCTGCTTCTTTCATTACTCCCTGCTTCTTTCATTACTCCCTGCTTCTTTCATTACTCCCTGCTTCTTTCATTACTCCCTGCTTATTTCGTTACTCCCTGCTTCTTTCAGTAATATGTCTTTCACGTGCGATCTCCTTTCCAGTCTCCCTGTCTCTCATTATCTACTTGATATCTGATGTGCATTTGTCTGTCTATCTGTCTCTGCCAACCTCCTTGACCCCTCTTCCTCTTCCTCCTCCTCCTCCTCCTCTTCCTGCTCCTCCTCCATAGTTAGCTGTGTTCCCACTGACTAATTCGCGTATAGAAACGGTTAGGTTAGGTAATGTTTGTCAGGAAACAGGACAAGTGTTTCCTGACAAACTTTACCTATAATCATGGGCGAAGCGCTAAATCCTACGGGTTTAGCGCTCCCCCGTGATTATAATAATAATTAGTCGTGTGATGACCCACAGCTGGAGCTTTTGGTCATCTGACCGAGGCCTTCCGCTGGCTTACCCCTCCACCCATTTAAAAATTATGGTTATGATTGTAACTATTTATAGTTGCGCATAACAAACTCCTCGTCCTCTTAATCCTCCTCCTCTCTCTCTCTCTCTCTCTCTCTCTCTCTCTCTCTCTCTCTCTCTCTCTCTCTCTCTCTCTCTCTCACTGCAGCTTCCTCTTGCTATATTGGCAACACTGCTCTCTACACAACAAATTTGTTGGTCAGAAAGAGGGGATGGAAGGGGACTGTAAGACGAGGGGAAGGGAGGGAAGGGGAAAATCCCCTTGCCAGTCTTATTTACATGATATTTAATTCTGAGCCCTAAATAGTGATATAATATACGTTAAAGTTCCGCTCTGGTACGTCCCTCAAAAAGCATTATGTGATTTTGACCCTTGTGTAGTGTGTGGAGAGAGGAGAGATTTCAGTGCACCCGAGATCAACTGTCACCCTACATGCTCAGGGGTATTATGTAAATAAAATGTTTGATACACCGCCAGCGGCGGTGGTGGTGGCGGTGGTGGCGGCGGTGGTGATGGTGGTGGTGATGGTGGTGAGTGGTGGTGGTGGTGAAGGATGATCCTGGTCACCACTCGTAAGTCGAAAATTGCCACACGGAGAGGCGGGTATTCAGAGATCAGCAGACGAATATAATGAGATGGGGACAAAAATCGCCAGCAGACAGAGATGACCAGCAGACAGAGATGACCAGCAGACACCTGGACGATCAGCAGACACCAAGAGGACCAGCAGAAACAGATGACCAGCAGACACCAAGATGACCAGCAGACACCTGGATGAAGATTGAGACACTTATGCAGCATATGGGAATCTTTATTCAGGAAACGTTTCGCCACACAGTGGCTTCATCAGTCCAATACAAAGAGGAAGGCGTAAGGAGAGGAGGAGTATGAGGTAATCAGTCCCTCAACCTGGAGTCGATGTGTTCAGTCCATCAATCTTGTAGATTGATGGACTGATTACATCGATTCCAGGCTCAGGGACCGATTACCTCATTCTCCTCCTCTCCTTACGCCTTCCTCTTTGTATTGGACTGATGAAGCCACTGTGTGGCGAAACGTTTCCTGAATAAAGATTCCCATATGCTGCATAAGTGTCTCAATCTTCAACTTGTCGGTTTTTCAAACCATTCATCACACACATACACCAGGATCACCAGCAGACACCAAGAGGACCAGCAGAAACAGATGACCAGCAGACACCAAAATGACCAGCAGACACCTGGATGACCAGCAGACACCAAGATGACCAGCAGACACCAAGATGACCATCAGACACCTGGATGACCAGCAGACACCAAGATGACCAGCAGACACCTGGATGACCAGCAGACACCAAGAGGACTAGCAGGCAAAGACGATCACCATAATCCAGAAAGCTCCCAACACAGGCAGATATCACCAACAATAAATAGAACGGGCGGGGGGGAGGGAGAGATGGGCGAGGGAGGGTATGAGAGAAGGGGGGACTGGAATACAAGGGAGGGGCAAGAGGGAGGGGGAAGTGATAAGGTAGAGGACAGAGAGAGAGGTATATGGGTGGGGGGTTATATAGAGAACACAGTACCAACTATCATCCCCTCCCTCCCTTCCATCCCTCTCTCCCATCAACCCCCTCCCTCCTCCCCTCCCCCGGCGTAAGACAAGCAGTCAATGAATAATGCAACTAGGGCTTTGTTGGTTTTAACGAAGTGACGTCATTCATCCGAGGCGGCCGTACGCCCAAGCCGTGTACGGCCCCATCACAATGTACGTTACCAGCATAATGTGCGGCCTCAACCGTCACCAAGTACGTCACCAGCATCATGTACAGTCTTATCCACCACCATGTACGTTACCAGCATAATGTGCGGCCTCAACCGTCACCAAGTACGTCACCAGCATCATGTACAGTCTTATCCATCACCAGGTACGTTACCAGCATAATGTACGCCCTCAACCGTCACCAAGTACGTCACCAGCATCATGTACAGTCTTATCCACCACCAGGTACGTTACCAGCATAATGTACGGCCTCAACCGTCACCAAGTACGTCACCAGCATCATGTACAGTCTTATCCACCACCAGGTACGTTACCAGCATAATGTACGGCCTCAACCGTCACCAAGTACGTCACCAGCATCATGTACAGTCTTATCCATTACCAAGTACCAAGTACGTTACCAGCATCATGTACAGTCTTATCCATCACCAGGTACGTTACCAGCATAATGTACGGCCTCAACCGTCACCAAGTACGTCACCAGCATCATGTACAGTCTTATCCATTACCAAGTACCAAGTACGTTACCAGCATCATGTACAGTCTTATCCATCACCAGGTACGTTACCAGCATAATGTGCGGCCTCAACCGTCACCAAGTACGTCACCAGCATCATGTACAGTCTTATCCATTACCAAGTACCAAGTACGTTACCAGCATCATGTACAGTCTTATCCATCACCAGGTACGTTACCAGCATAATGTGCGGCCTCAACCGTCACCAAGTACGTCACCAGCATCATGTACAGTCTTATCCATTACCAAGTACCAAGTACGTTACCAGCATCATCATGTGAACGTCATAATGGTACAGAACACCGATAAATTGATAAGTAAGACACATGTGAAACAGTTAGGTATGTTTACTCCGAAACTTTTCGCCTACACAGTGGGCTTTACTTATCACCAGCTACATGAACGGCCTAAACATCACCATGATGCTAGGAACGCAGCATCCAAACCCGTCACAACCAGGGAGATGCGCAACGAAGACCAGGGAAAAGATGCTGTGGGTATGTGCGAGTTATACACATGGAGACGCTGCGGTAATGCACAACAGTTCTCCTGGAGTTTACCGAGTGGAAATGACGTGTCGTCTGCCAGCATGACCTGTCTCACTGATGTCTGCGTTGTAAATGACCTCGTGCCTGCTGGCGGTATCGGGGTATGAACTTCCATAGGTCAGCGTCGCTGACCTGTGGCGCCTCAAATTCAACGTGACACTAGGTAACGATATCCTGCTTAATATACCACTGACATAACATACCACTGACATGACATACCGCTGTGAGGAAGAGAGGAAGGGACAGAGATGCTACTCAGATGAAAACATGGAGATAAGCTAGCTACACAGAGGGAAGTATAGACTAGCCACAGGGAGGGATGGAGGGGCTAGCCATAGGGAAAGAAGGAGGGATAGGCTAGCCATAGAGAGAGGGGGTGGAACAGGTTAGCCACAGGGAAAGAGGGACAGGATAGTCACAGGGAGAAGGAGACAGGCTAGCCACAGAGAGAGGGAGAGAGAGATAGACCTTCCCTACCCCATAATTCCTCTTAAAGACCTCTAACCCCCAATTCATACGGCCTCAGTATTTTAAAGGTTCTCAATTTACATTTTAAATGGAGAATTTGAAGGGTGCCAACTGCCTTGATAATACAGTTTAATTGGCTCACCACTTCCGACCTCCCCTCACCCAGCGATAAATGATAGTGGGGAATGGGGCAACTGAGGGAGACTCCCCATATATTTTTTTTGTGGGGAAAGGGAGAATAGAGAGAGAGAGAGAGAGAGAGAGAGAGAGAGAGAGAGAGAGAGAGAGAGAGAGAGAGAGAGAGAGAGAGAGAGAGAGAGAGAGAGAGAGAGAGAGAAACAATGAGAAAAAAGTTTTCAATTTGGGAGTTTTCACCAGCAGAAAAAGGCATAGACGAATATATATATATATATATATATATATATATATATATATATATATATATATATATATATATATGTGTGTGTGTGTGTGTGTGTGTGTGTGTGTGTGTGTGTGTGTGTGTGTGTGTGTGTGTGTGTGTGTGTGTGTGTGTGTGAACACAATTGTAATAATAAGAAAATAATGTAAACTTTCCAAAACTTTACTTAATACATAATAGGTTAATTTGCATAATGCATTATAAAATTCTCGTTACTTTAGTTACGAGATTTCCTTGCGAAGGCAAATGTCTGGAGGACTGTGTGACTCAAGGAGCCCCAGGAAGGCAATAATATAATCAAGTGAAGAGCTGCTGGGAGGGATGTACAAAAGGAGAAAAATGCAAAGGGTAGGAGGTAGTGAGAGGAAAGGAGTGTGCAAAAGTAGGAGTTAGCTCGGCTAGGATAAAAACTATCAGAGTTGGTGCATAGGGTTAGTTTCTGTTAAAAAGTCAAAGACCATGCATCAGTGGTAGGACTTTCAGCGAGGAGGCTAGTTAGAGTGAGCATGTTGGGGCCATGGAGAAGTTCAAAGTGAATTCTGTGTTCCCACTGATAAACAGGCCAAACTATTAAGAGTTGGTTAACTGACAGAGGTACAGTGCATTCTAGTGATTCACATTCTTCATGAAGTGTCCGTAAAGTTGCATACAAAGGACAGTGGGATGAGGGTAGTCGAATTTCTGGATAGCCTGATATGTACTGCGAGAATCTGAAACAACTACGAAGAACGAGGCAAGACATCAACGCAATGTGCACGATACAGGTGAGAATTGCACATAACCCGACTGTGAGAACACCGGCTGACACTAGTAAATTACTTCGGGTTATTTTGTCAGAAAAAACTTCTGCATATCCAACATCATCAGTGGGAAGGACCAAACAAGGAGAGAAAGAAAAGTAAGATACACAAATAACCAGCACATAGAAGAGAGGAGCTTACGACGGAGAGGAAAGGGGCATGATAAATGTGGAGGGGGGGGGATAAGCAAATTAGCCTCAGTAATATCCGTTACTGTTGTATTCGTGGAAGGATCATGAAGGTCGTGGAAGCGGACAAAATAACTGAGACAATGGACAGCGAGCCAATCTTGCCAAGCTGGGGCGTCCGGCCCCTGGATATAGGCTCTCGACTGGGTCAGGTGAGCGTGTGATTAGACATGCCTTAGGGAGCCAGATGTTCAGGTGAGCCCACACACACACACACACACACACACACACACACACATTGGAGTGGAGGATTCTTAGGATTCATACATAGTTTTAAGAAGAGGTACGATAAAGTTCTTGGAGCAGGGAGTGGGGCTAGTGACGACCAGCGAACAGATGGGGCCAGGAGCTAAGAATCGACCTCTGCAACCACAAACAGGTGAGTACACATACATACACACACACACACACACACACACACACTGGAGGACCAAGCAGGGATAACAGGGAAGGCACTACAATGGATCAGGGAATACTTGTCAGGAAGACAGCAGCGAGTCATGGTACGTGGCGAGGTGTCAGAGTGGTGACCCCGCAGGGGTCAGTCCTAGGACCAGTGCTGTTTCTGGTATTTGTGAACGACATGACGGAAGGAATAGACTCTGAGGTGTCCCTGTTTGCAGATGACGTGAAGTTGATGAGAAGAATTCACTCGATCGAAGACCAGGCAGAACTACAAAGGGATCTGGACAGGCTGCAGACCTGGTCCAGCAATTGGCTCCTGGAGTTCAATCCCACCAAGTGCAAAGTCATGAAGATTGGGGAAGGGCAAAGAAGGCCGCAGACGGAGTACAGTCTAGGGGGTCAGAGACTACAAACCTCACTCAAGGAAAAAGATCTTGGGGTGAGTATAACACCAGGCACATCTCCTGAAGCGCACATCAATCAAATAACTGCTGCAGCATATGGGCGCCTAGCAAACCTCAGAACAGCATTCCGACATATTAATAAGGAATCATTCAGGACCCTGTACACTGTGTACGTTAGGCCCATATTGGAGTATGCGGCACCAGTTTGGAACCCACACCTAGCCAAGCACGTGAAGAAACTAGAGAAAGTGCAAAGGTTTGCAACAAGACTAGTCCCAGAGCTAAGAGGTATGTCGTACGAGGAGAGGTTAAGGGAAATCAACCTGACGACACTGGAGGACAGGAGAGATAGGGGGGACATGATAACGACATACAAAATACTGAGAGGAATTGACAAGGTGGACAAACACAGGATGTTCCAGAGATTGGACACAGTAACAAGGGGGCACAGTTGGAAGCTGAAGACACAGATGAATCACAGGGATGTTAGGAAGTATTTCTTCAGCCACAGAGTAGTCAGTAAGTGGAATAGTTTGGGAAGCGATGTAGTGGAGGCAGGATCCATACATAGCTTTAAGCAGAGGTATGATAAAGCTCACGGCTCAGGGAGAGTGACCTAGTAGCGATCAGTGAAGAGGCGGGGCCAGGAGCTCGGACTCGACCCCCGCAACCTCAACTAGGTGAGTACAACTAGGTGAGTACAACTAGGTGAGTACACACACACACACACACACACACACACACACACACACACACTACAGCTGCTTGCATCTTGCTTGCAATAAATGTACTCATTTTTCTGGTCAGTGTTTTTTTAACTTTCTTTCAACTCTATCATTCACATTCCAATCCACATGTTAAATTTATATACATCTCGTTGAAAGATCTTACATTAAATCTTCACAAATAGGCATATTTTTTTAGAGAATATGGTACACAATGCTTAAAAATTACATTAATGGCACATAGATGACGTATACAATACACAAAGTTTGAGGAATGTTATTTCAGGTTAATGTATTAATGTATATTAATATAAGTTAATGTATATTTTGGTCACAATATTTGCCTCTGTAAACGTTATCATATAATTCTCTTCTAGAAATAATTTATATAAAATAAAAACATCATTCGAACAAAAACTGACCCTTTTTTTCTTTATCTTTAACTCTTTTCACTCATTTCTAAATATATCTTTAATTTTCAAGTCCCATCCCAAGCTTTTTAAAGACACAAATAAACTTAACTCATTCATGCAAATCATTTTCGTATTATTTCTGAGACAGTCATAACAACACATCAAGTTATATATATAAAGATCTTGGCCCAGAGTCAAGAGATCTGTCAGTTTTAATTACCCTCAAGATTTTCAGTCTTGGAGAGAGAGGTAAGATTCGTCAGGAAACAGGAAACTGGAACTTTTGGCCATATAACTGAGGCCTTCCACTGGCTTACCCATCCAACCCATGTAAAATATAAATTCGATGCATCAGAAGAAAAGGGGCATAAAATACAGTCTCTTCAGCGTTCACTCCAATTTTCTTATAGTTTATCTATATTCTCTATAATTTTTTTAAGAAATCGATAGACGTTTCACAATTTTTCCTATTTATCTTAAGAATATCTTCTTTCAGTTATTATTATGAGTAAATTCTCGAGAAAGTGCTAATTACGTCTGGTTCATACAATGCCTGACCAATGGGAGGCAATCAGTTTTGTTTCGTAACACTTTCTATACAGATTTCAGTCTCGTTCTGTACTGTTAAACTTCAGTTCTCATTGCTGAAGTAAACTTTCTGATGTAAACTCAAATCATTTTCCAATGATTTGGGTTTATTTCTCATCAGCCTCGTGGGCACCGCCATGCCATTCTTAAAAAGAAGAACAAAAAAAGGCACAATACCGTGACTGGAACAATTCACACTACGTTACCACTACCTCCTCTTCTCCCTCTCTTGTTCCTGTCCTTGTTCCACTCGCCTATATGTACCAGCTTCCTCACTCTTTCTGTTAGTGTCACTTTCTAAATGATCCAAGTCGGACCGTCGTAGGCTTCTCTCCTGTGTGCGGATTATTTGTAAATTCTTAAAACCAAGTAAAGGACCTGCTTGAACGTCTTCGTCCAGGTCGTTCCACTTTTTCACCACCAGCAGACTGAAGAAATATTTTCTGATATTTTTGTGACTCATCTGCGTCTGTAAACAAACTTCCAACTGAGCGCTTATGTATCTTTTTCATTTTTTTTTTTTGTCTGTCGAATAGTCTACCGCTGTCTACTTTATCAAGTCCTGTGTATTTTGTATGTCGTTATCATTTCTATCCGGGTTCTTCTATCTTTTAATGTCGTCAGGTTCCATTCCCTTAGAGTTTCCTTACAATTCATTTCCTTTTGTCATTCGAGGTTCTTAAATATGGCGACTGCATTTGTTTTTTTCCAGATGTATGTATGTATATATGTATGTATGTATGTATGTATGTATGTATGTATGTGTGTGTGTGTGTGTGTGTGTGTGTGTGTGTGTGTGTGTGTGTGTGTGTGTGAACAGAATAAACTAACATCTTCGAAAGCTTTTAACCAAAGAAAAAATCTTAAGGCAATTAGACTCCTAAGTTAAGAACGTAGAAGAGGCTACGTAACCACAACACCCGAATATTAAAAAAACTTAAATATAAACAATTCACAGGAAACGTCGCCGAGCAAGCTTATAGCGGGACAACGACGTTTCGCTCTGTGACTTAATAGAGCTCTATACAGAGCCTAATGTCCTTGTTTTTAAGGAAGATACAACAATAACACCAGTATTGTTGTCATCCTGAGGATGGTCTGGCCACGTCAGCCAATAATCAATTCTTCTTAGTCTTCTCTCATCAGCAGAGTCGCGGGTATGTCTGCCATTATCTCTCCAACTACCTAGTCCTTCTATTTTTCCCCAAAGTAAATAGTCGATTCTGGTATTTTTCTGTTACAGGTATTCTTTTGCATAATATTTTTTATTAAAAACATATGTTCACACACAGACACACACACACACACACACACACACACACACACACACACATATATATATATATATATATATATATATATATATATATATATATATATATGCAAAACAACCACTCTGAAAGAATAGAGATTTTAACCATGTAAGAGATTTTAACCATCCAATTGATTTTCAAAAAGTTGAGAAAGTAGTATCAAGCAAGTCCATGGTCGACAGGAATATAATTGAATCTTGTTTCATAAAAAGCAGTTTTGACAATAATATGAATATTTCCTTTGGTTTATATAAATTAGATCCATTTATAATTAATAGAATTTGGGAAGAATTTAATAATACACTGGACAAATAATCTTTAAAATTTCTTATTTCTTGGGTAGAATAGTTTGTGGGGTGAGTTGTGCCAAGGACCTTTCCAAGTTGGCTCGCCGCGCGTCACGTGTTTAAACCGTTGTGGGATCTGATAGTGAGGTGCCGACCAGACCCCTTATATAGCTTCCTTGGATGCTTTACTTTCATAGTTCCTTGATAATGTGAGTAGTCACGAAAGCGCTTGGAATTTCTCTATTCTTTCAGAGTGGTTGTTTTGCATATTCTGAAATCACCTGTTTACTGTGATCTTATTACATATATATATATATATATATATATATATATACATATGTCGTGCCGAACAGGTAAAACTTGCAATTTTGGCTTAAATAACAAAGCTCTTCTTGCCGAATAAGGCAAGCAAAAATTTGTTAATGTAAAAATTAATAATTTTGCACCAAAAGAACCTTAGAAAATTTACCTAACCTTATTATAACAAGCGCAATTTAATTTAGCCTGATTTTTGCGAAATTATTACATACGCAAATTTTTGCTTGCCTTATTCGGCAAGAGGAGCGTTGCTATTTAAGCCAAAATCGAAGTTTTACCTATTAGGCAACACACACACACACACACACACACACACATATATATATATATATATATATATATATATATATATATATAATTTTTTATTATCACACTGGCCGATTCCCACCAAGGCAGGGTGGCCCGAAAAAAACTTTCACCATCATTCACTCCATCACTGTCTTGCCAGAAGGGTGCTTTACACTACAGTTTTTAAACTGCAACATTAACACCCCTCCTTCAGAATGCAGGCACTGTACTTTCCATCTCCAGGACTCAAGTCCGGACTGCCGGTTTCCCTGAACCCCTTCATAAATGTTACTTTGCTCACACTCCAACAGCACGTCAAGTATTAAAAACCATTTGTCTCCATTCACTCCTATCAAACACGCTCACGCATGCCTGCTGGAAGTCCAAGTCCCTCGCACACAAAACCTCCTTTACCCCCTCCCTCCAACCTTTCCTAGGCCGACCCCTACTCCGCCTTCCTTCCACTACAGACTGATACACTCTTGAAGTCATTCTGTTTCGCTCCATTCTCTCTACATGTCCGAACCACCTCAACAACCCTTCCTCAGCCCTCTGGACAACAGTTTTGGTAATCCCGCACCTCCCCCTAACTTCCAAACTACTAATTCTCTGCATTATATTCACACCACACATTGCCCTCAGACATGACATCTCCACTGCCTCCAGCCTTCTCCTCGCTGCAACATTCATCACCCATGCTTCACACCCATATAAGAGCGTTGATAAAGCTATACTCTCATACATTCCCCTCTTTGCCTCCAAGGACAAACTTCTTTGTCTCCACAGACTCCTAAGTACACCACTCACCCTTTTCTCCTCATCAATTCTATGACTCACCTCATCTTTCATAGACCCATCCGCTGACACGTCCACTCCCAAATATCTGAATACATTCACCTCCTCCATACTCTCTCCCTCCAATCTGATATCCAATCTTTTATCACCTAATCTTTTTGTTATCCTCATAACCTTACTCTTTCCTGTATTCACTTTCAATTTTCTTCTTTTGCACACCCTACCAAATTCATCCACCAATCTCTGCAACTTCTCTTCAGAATCTCCCAAGAGCACAGTGTCATCAGCAAAGAGCAACTGTGACAACTCCCACTTTATGTGTGATTCTTTATCTTTTAACTCCACGCCTCTTGTCAAGACCCTCGCATATATATATATATATATATATATATATATATATATATATATATATATATATATATATATATATATATATATATATATATATATATATATGGCAGGATGAAACAAGTGACATCCTTACATCTTTAGTACGAGATTTTCACAAGATTAGAGGGATTAAACCAATGATTATTATTATTATTATTAAACTTTTTTTCGAATTGGACCTACCCAGCGCCTCCTTGCATCAAACGAGACTAACTCATTCCCCAGTAGTAGTATGACCCCTATGAGCTTAGAGCCATTCACAATAATAATAATTATAAAAATCATTGTCTTTCTTACACAGTGAATTAAGTTTGCTTAAGTTATAATTAATACTGAAAATACGTTCCTTATTGTATTTTATCTACGATTCAATTTCATTCGTGTCAGTAAATGATTTAGAAAGAGATTAATTTGGTTAATCCAATCAGTGGGATGGATAGAAAATCCGTAGCATTGATGGAAATTGAACTTAAGGATGGAACCCAAATTTCCACGATAGCAAAGAAAAGACAGAGGTTGCAGAAACTTTTATTGCAGAACTTGACTGTGTTTCACCCAGTGTAGAGCTTTACATGTTTCACTATACAGAGCATCGCCAAGTCATGAAACTGATACACAAAGCGAAACGTTCTACAACCTGTGACTTTTTCCTTCAGGATTGTGTCATCCTGATGCAACATTAATGTTGCTTACCCTTGTACACTTCGGCAGTGAAATCTGTTATTCCTACTGGGTAATTGTTAGCAAGATTATCTGTAAAGCCAACACATTTTCTATCATTTTAAGTACTAGTACTGATTTTTTTTACCGTTTATTCTTCGTGTCTCTCAGGATACACAAGTTGTTGGGTCGTGCAGGAACGTTACCCAGACGTTTCGAGCTCTGCCATGTAAACAAGAAAAATTATAGTATTTTATATACGAAGACGCTTCGTTCATCGGGGACTATCAATTCGTGGCTTTAATTAGGGCACCAACGGGAAAGAACCATCACATTTCATTACCTTTGTAAAAATATATTTCTTCTGATATATTCATTGACAGTCTTCCTTGAATTTACCCCCAGTGAAATTCCCGCAACAATTTCACAACGGGAATTATAACGCGAAAACGTTCCCGTATTTTTACTGAGTGGTTCAAAGGCACGGTATTTTTTTCTCTTTCGGCACGGAGAATTTTCAGAGCTGCTTTGTTTGGTTTTCTGGTCCATTTGGTTATCGAGAAGCCTCTCACGTCATATTCGCCAGTGAACCGGAAACGATCGTCCGGGGAAATGGCGACCACCACCAATAACGTCGGCCATACAGTCATTTAGATGCTATGTGCTATTATGCTGCCTCTCTTCCTCTAGACTGCCCAGACAGCGTCCGGCGATACTGTTACCTTGGCCTTTGTTTAATGAGAGGTGTTCAAAGGGCGCCGCCGATAGTCCCCGTTCCACCAACGAAACCTCAGTAGCGCCGGCGGCCATGCGGGCCTGGAGACCGGCGTTCCACAAGGCTACCTTTGCCTGGTAGTGTCCTCGACCGTCCACTCCCGACACAACCCACCACTTCACGCGATATATTACGATCGTTTTGCAAGTCGTGGGCCCTGGAGCTACGTCCTCACTCCGGTATCATGAAAGGAGCCAAGAGACGAACGACCTGGAAGTTGTGGTCGAAGTCGTATCTCAACGGCCGCCCGTTACATCGGAGTCACCGGACGAAGATTGGAATGCGGTGTGATGAGAGGATGGCCCTGTGCTCTCTGAATGTCAACATTATCACGTTTGGCAGCCGCACACAAGTCCCTTACGTGTAGATGTGCCTCCGTAGATACATACACACATAGCAATCCTTCTCACCCAGTTCGTGTCCAGGCACAGTAACATTTCCGTGACGAGCATGAAGCGTTGAGTGGGTGTTAAACCTCAATTATTATTATTATTATTATTATTATTACTTTACAACATTCGAATAAAAGCGCAAGACTCTTAGAGAGCGAACAGAAGGTAATCAATTTTGTTCGAAAGAAGGGAAGCATAGCACCCGATTAATTATTTGGATCAAGAGCTCTTCACTTGGAAGCTCACAGCAGCCACAGTTACAGCTGTATCGAAAATAACTCTTACTATTTATATATAAAACCCTTGAAGGATAAGACAAGGGGAGGGGGGAAGAGGGCGATGCTATGACGCCGATAAAAAGTTCTTGATCCCTTTCCTTTCCTCGAATCAAACCCAGTACTGTATGACCCATAGTGGTTTAGAACTTACTCAAGAATACATAAACAATAATAATAATGATAATAGTGTCCAATGAGAGAAATATTTTATATTTTAGCACAAAATGGGACTTAAAACTTGCCGTTGGTGAGACTAGATCTCGATGAGGAGGAATAGGTGGGAGAAGGAAGAGATGGAGGAGAAGGCTGGCTGGGGAAGGGGAGGTAGGGGGGGAATAGGAGGGGGAGGGAGGAGGCGTGGAAGGAAAGGTGAGGACTGTGAAAGGAGAGACTGTCTGGGGAGAGACTGGGAGGGGAAAGCTATGGGAGGAGACTGTGGAAAGGGAAAAAATCTATGGAAGGAGGAGACTGTGGGAGGGTAAAGCTATGGGATGAGGGGGAGACTGTGGGAAGGGTAAACTATGGGATAACATTGTGAGAGGGGAAAGCTATGGGTGGAGGAGACTGTGGAGGAAGACGTCAGGGAAAGATTGGTGTGAGAAGGAAGGGGAGAGGCAGGGTGATCGATACAGACATGTCATCAACAACACAGCTCACTCCAAACACCAGCACATCTCAACTCATCCCAACTCTCACACTCATCAATTTCTTCAAACTTTAAACATAAAACACAAATGCTTGTAAACATCCTCTAAACATTCTCGCTAATAATACCCTTTAACTACGTCAATGTACACACATCGGAATTAATTTCTTCACCTGGGAGTTTACCTGGAGTCGCTTCCGGGGGTCACTGCCCCCGCGGCCCGGTCCCGGACCGGACCTCATGGTTGCTGACCTGATCGATCAAGCTGTTAGTGCACGCCGCCCGTAGTCCAACGTATCCACCACCTGAAGACAGCTCAAGGTCTGTTGGTAATCCCCCTTAAGCATGTGTCGTGGTCCCTTAACATTATATATATCTATATATATATATATATATATATATATATATATATATATATATATATATATATAATGTGTGTGTGTATATATATATATATATATATATATATATATATATATATATATATATAATGTGTGTGTGTATATATATATATATATATGTGTGTGTGTGTATGTGTGAGAGAGAGCAAAATAGCCGACGGTGCTCGAGACGTATTTATAATACACAGCAGCAGCAAGCTGTGCAGGTCGTAGAACAATAAGCAAATATACAGCGGTGGCTACCTTGACCCAGGACGACCCCGTCCACCACTCCTGACTCCTCAGGTCAAGCTATGTCAGACTTCCAGCTGCGCCGATATGCAATAATATATTATTTTCCTGTGTCAGCCACAAACACAACATGTAAAAGAATATTAAATGTGTGTGTGTGTGTGTGTGTGTGTGTGTGTGTGTGTGTGTGTGTGTGTGTGTGTGTGTGTGTGTGTGTGTGTGTGTGTGTGTGCGCTTACCAATTTATACTCGTCTATTTGTGGTTGCAGAGTTCGGGTCTCAGTACCTGGCCCTGTCTCAAACTGGCCACTACTGGGTTCACTTCCTTCTGGTTTCATGATCCCTTTCATACCTATGCTTAAAGCTGTGCACTGATCCTGCTTCTACCACTTGGTTGTCTATGCCAATTCACTTCTTGACCTCTGTATATTTTTTACTAATCTTGGCTATGATACTTCATTAAATATTTTTCTAAGTCTACGAAGATGCAATCCGCTAAATCCTGCCCTCTAATTTTATCTATGTAACTCTATAACAGAGCTCCATCTCTAAATTCATAATGAATTCAGTTTGACACTATGCATGTTCATCAGTGTCTCTTGTCTCCCTTTTCACGTATGGGGGCCACATTAGCCCATTTTTTCTAATTTGCTGGCGACTGCCCTAACTGAAGACACTGAATGAAGACTTCTGCTATTGGAGCATCAGTGGGTCTGCTGCTTCTCAGATCACTCACGGAGATGTTGTCTGGTCCCACTGTTATTATTACATCAAGATCCTTCAGTAGTCTCGTCAAAAGGTGTTTTCTAACACCTGTTGATGTGTTCTGTCTACTGGGCCTTCCGGTAGCTATCCACTTCTTTCCTTCTTATATACTGGCTCCTTTATTTTCGTGTGTAACTAGTTAATGGTCCAAGTCGGACCGAAACGTCGTCGGGTTATTTGTGTACATTTCTTTCAATCTTCTGTTAACCACTATGTAAACTTTTGTCATTCTTCATCTTCCTCCTTCCATTAATCTCGTCACTTTTTTTTTCCCATAAGTGGCTGTAAAGTAACTATGAGGTAGTCTTAGCCTTTAATACTATATCATTTTAAGTGTATCTTTTAACTTCCCCTCTTACTTATAAATATTCGTCTCAATCTTTTTCAGTTTTCTATGGTTTGATTTGTTCTATATTTCTTCCCGCCCTTTTTACCATTTTTCTTGGCCTCTTTGTATTTTTTTTTTATTAAACTATGAGTGCTCTCTGATTTTTATTTCTTTTTCTCTTGCTTGATATTATCTTTCCTTTGCCTCTTATCACTCTGTTACCTTCTGTACAGCTTGCCCATTGCACTTGGGTCGAAATTTCTAACATCATCATACTCCCTCTTTCTGTGGTCCCATTTCCAGTAGCTCACTTCCTCAATTTTTTTTATTTTTTACATCCCTATTTCCACCAAGTACTTAAAAACTTCATCTCACACGGTCGCTGGTACCTATCAGTTTTCCACAAGTAATGTAATCATGTCGTATTAATCTAGTGTGAAAACCAAGTAAGGTCTAGCAGGCTCATTTCTCCGCCCTCTCGTCCCCTCACTTTAGTTGGCTCTGAAAGTTCTTAGCTACTTCTGCCAAAAGCCTTGTTTGTCAATGATTCTGGTCCTCCACAGGGGTCCCAGTTTTTCCTCAGTCACTCTCGGTACAGTTGAAATCTTTTAGTTATTAGTTTTGATTCTTCTTGCTCTCTCTATCACTGTTTCCAGTATGTAAATCACTGCCCTGTTATTCTGACCTATTCCTTCTCTGGCATCCTAGTGTAAACTGGTGAATTATGCATCACTGCCAATATTATTTTCGCATCTCTGAACACTACAATACTTGCTATATAATCTCTAACATCTCGCTATACAAACATCAAGACACCACCTTCCTTGAAGGGGCATACTGTTATAGATTTCTCAAACGCAACATTAACTCCCAGAGTAGATGATACGTGTAGCTTCAGCAGCTGAGCTCTCGTGGTGATCTTAATGTCGTTCCAATATTTTTTTTTTTAACTGATAGATACGTATTAGATGGTGAATAAGAAACACAGAATTAGTCAATTAATATCTTTGATTTACTCATTTCATATCCATTTCTCGTTTTTTTTTTTTTCAAGAACAAAATGCAAAGTCCACTTCGGAAAACTCTGGGCCACAAACAATTTTGCTTCCGCAAAACTTTAGCAAAGGAAAGCCTCTCGTTACTACAACCATCGTTGTTCGTATTAACCAAACAACAACCGGAATCTCATCACTAGAAGCTAAAAAAGACTTATCGCAAGAAAAAAAAAGAGGGCAAAAACATCTTACTAGCTATTTCCAGAAGGGTTATTCCAGAGTCAGGAGCAATGGGAGAGCAACCCTTAGCGGCGCCCTTGAAACTGATGCTCTTAAGATACAGCGTATGCATAGAGCAGAGGCAGCGAGGAGGTACCACCACACTCCACCATGAAGACTAAGAACTGGGTGGTGTTTCTGTCCACGTCAACTTAGCCACTGAGAGCCTCGCCTGATTTAGGAGTGTTGTGTGCTAAGGGCTCTTTTTTTTCCTCCTCTCTCTACCTTGTTGAGGGTCTGAGGTAGGAGGATGGCAGGCTGGTGGCGTCTTGGGCGAGGGTGGCAGGCTGGTGGCGTCTTGGGCGAGGGTGGCAGGCTGGTGGCGTCTTGGGCGAGGGTGGCAAGCTAATGGCGTCTTGGGCGAGGGTGGAAGGATGGCGGCGTCTTGGGCAAAGGTTGTAGGCAGGCAATTTGGCTGAGGGTGGCAGGCAGGTAGGCGTCTAGGGCGAGGAGTGGCAGAAAAGCATCCTAGGCGAGGGTGGCTGGGAGGAAAGCATCTTGGTTGAGGGTGGATGTGAATGCTGGAGCCCGGCCCGGGGTTGTCATCCAGTCGTCGTGAATACCCTGCTGTGGCTGCCTCTATTGTGGTGGCTGCCCACCTCCACCAACCACATACACCCAGGAGCTAATTATGTTGCTGGAGGGCGCGTTGCTTGCATCATGCAGCCGCAGGACGCAATCATACAACCTGGAGTCTTGCAGCTCTTCCATCTGCCAGCATCATACCTCTTAAATGTCGTTTTAACTAACATTAAAACTAGCACAGACACGACCAACACTGCCACCACCACAAGCAAGACTTAACACTCACTAATACTTACACTGACAACTATTGCCGCTACTCACCACCACAATCGCCTACCTGACCCATCACTAACATCATTCTTCACCAACCACAACCACCCAACCAGCCCACAACAGTCCTTTTTCTTAGCCTTCTCTCTCCTCACAGAATCCATCCTAGGACATTACTGTGTGGTGATCCTTTATTTTTTAAAATGGGGTGTTATAAATGTAACTTCATTAAGCCAGTGAATGTTTAACCAGTGACTGTGTCATCATATCATGAAGACATGAGAGCATAACAAAGGAGGAACACTGCAGCAGGCCTACTGGTCCATACTAGGCAGGTCCTTCTAAAACCCAAACCCTCCAGCAAAGATACTTCCCCAACCCGTTTCCTATTTCTTCTTCCTTGAGGTGCTTTGACTACTTGGAATTCCTGGAGCACCTGGATTACCTGGAGCACCTGGATTACCTGGAGCACCTGGATTACCTGGAGCACCTGGATTACCTGGAGAAATTATTTACGCAAGCCTTTCGATATTTTAATCCTTAAAATGTGAACAAAAGTAGACTATCAGTGTATACACACTAATACAGCACACAATCTGCACTTAACCAATCACGTCAAAAGCTGGAAAAAATGCACAGGTTTGTAACGAGACTAGTTCCAGAGTTATGGGCTATGAGCAGAGACTAGAAGATCTAAATCTGATGACAGAAGGACAAGGGGAGATATGATAACGACATAAAAACTACTCAGAGATATCGACAGGGTGGACAGGGTCAAGCTGCTCGAGAGGATGGAGTCAGGTACAAGAGGGTACAAATGGAAATAAAAAGCCACATATGAGTCACATGGATATCAAACTAGACAAAAAAGCAGTAGAGGCAATATATATTACACTGTTTAAGGGAGAGGTATGGCAAGGCTTAGAAAGCTAGGGGGGAAAGTGAACCTAGTTGCAGCCAGTTAAGAGGAAGGACCAAGAGCTGAGACTCGATTTCTGCAACCACAACTAGGTGAATACTGCGGCTTCTCAGACGCCGTCCGGCAAGCTCTTGATTCAAGGAATTGGAACTACCCTCCCCTCCCTCGGATCGAACTTGATTGCCTCCCATTTCCAAGTCACTGTATGTCCTCTACTTCCCATGAATGCAATAATAATAATAATAATAATAATAATAATAATAATAATAATAATAATAATAATAATAATAATACTGAAGACAGGCAACGGTCCCCTGTTTCCTGATGAACTAATCATCATCCACTAACATCCACACTATCAACTAGCCAACAACACCATCAACATCCACTAACACTTCTTTTGGCCTCAGTACAATACACTCTCGATGGAAATATAAACACATATGCAGTATAATGCAATCCTTTATTGACAGCGTTTCGCCCACAAAGTGGGCTTTATCAAGTCACAAACAAATCTGTTTGTGACTTAATAAAGTCCACTGTGTGGGCGAAACGCTGTCAATAAAGGATCACATTATACTGCATATGTGTTTATATTTCTATTGTGTCGGTATTTTACACCATTTATTTTCACAATACACTCTCAACCATCCTAACAACTATCTGTCCCACTACAACTCTTCCCCAACCCATCACTACCCCACTACCATTTAACCATCACCCATTGCCCTCACCACCACGACTAAACCAATCCTACCACGTCATCCTTCTCCACCCTCCTACACCTCTACAACACAACCTTTCGTCCACTACACCTCCATCGTCTCCTTACGCACCCCACCCCACGGACCTACACACTTACACCTCCACCACCTCATACCCCCAACACCGTGCTACACCCCGACTCCTGCCCCAGTGAGTGTAACACAATCCTGGGCAGGGCCTGGAGATTAGCCGTGCCCGTGGCCACTACAGCAGCAGGAGTGGACGCGGCGGTTTTAAAGGTTGACGTAATACTTATGTCAACAGAGGTAATGGGTGGAGGGCAAACACTGCCACTACTGGAGGGCCCGCTGGGGCACTGGGCGGACTGGGGAAGCAGTGAGTGGGAGGACTGGGGAAGTACTGAGTGGGCGGACTTGGGACGTAATGAGTGGGCGGACTGGAGGAAAGGGGACGAGTGAGATTAGATTTAGATTTTGTCGCCGAAGCGGCGACAAAGTCTAGGAATTAGGAATTAGGCCACGAAAGGGTTAACATGAGAGCGGAGTTTTTAGGAAAATTGGCTAAATCATCAGTATGCTGGTGCCCTATTTATATGGTAGTTACATAGGGATTATAGCTGTTTCCCTGTCATATTCCATTACCCAGGATAAGCGGGCGGTCTGCTGGGTGAGGTGAGAGGGCCGGCTGTGGGAGTGGGCATTGTGAGATGGCTGAGTGGTGGTGGCGAAAGGATGAATGATGAGGGATATATGAGAGGTGATTAGAAAAGTAAGTGGTGGGAAGTGGTTAAGCTGCAGCTGCTCTTTTGGCCACTTTCCTCAGATAAGAATAGGGGGACCTATTTAGAGTTAGGAATTATAGGAACCACGCAGAGTTAGAGACGAAAATTAGCACAATTCTACCTTACAAAAATGATCCGTTTACCAGCCTAATGACCCCAATACTTATGACAGCGTGATTATCATTATTTTCATGGGGAAGCGTTAAACTCTTAGGGGGTCATGAGGCACTTGGGGAACTGGGGGGGGGTTATGCAGCAGTTGGGGGAACTGGGTGGGTAATCACGTTTGATCAGAGGAACGGGAGAGTAGCTCTAATTCCTTGGATCTAGCAGACATCCTTAGCATCAAGCCATAACCTTGAAGGGAGATTCCCTGATAATTACAGATTCTTTCATTAATGAATGCACTTGATTCTCTTAATATGAAAGAAGTAAAATAGAAGGAAATTAATAAGCTTGATTAACTAGCCAAAGAACTTTGGAGGAAAAGGTCGGGTATAGCCTTGGTGTGTGTGCGTCACGAGTCTGACGTAATATTAGCAGAGAAGGGATCTGAATGTGTTAGGAATGCAGTTAATAAGCCTAAGCATATCTATAACTCACTACAATAACCTGAACGTAGATAAACACATTTACGGAGCAACAGGCAACGTAAACAGACCGGCTGGCGTTGTAGTAGCCAGGTTTTTAGACTTGGTTACAAGCACATCTGTCAGTTTGGTATATACACAGAAGGGATGGGGGGAGTTAAAATAAATGTGAAGTGTGTGTTCACTTTCTTGAACACTACGTCCTTCACTGTCCGCTTATGACCATCGTCAACGTTTAGAAACCAATGCTCACACCTGCACACGGACCGACCATTACCCCACGCACAATATCCAGACCGGTCAGAGACCAACAACACGCGGCGGGCATATGGACCGACCAGCCTCCGCACAACCAACATTAGGACGAGCGCAAACTCACTCTTACTTACCCTCAAACCCACTTTATTTACCTTAGGTTTTAACCCAGCAAACAGTCCGACCTGACGATTAGGGTAACCCGAAAGGTAATCCGATCGTTCATGTCCAACAGATGTCTCTCGCTCGGCCCTGTTAACGTAATCGATCGAGAGTACAGTCGCTGTGGTGAGAACAATTCCTTATGGAGGATGATTTGATGCCGTGGTTAGCTGCCACTGCTTCAGAGCAGCGAGGTGATAGGGTAATCTGGCTCCTGGATTACATACGGAGGTGATTATACTAAGCGAGGTGGAGCACGTACCAAGGGCAGAGTTATACACCCTGGGGCTCTTGGGATCTTGGGTTACCTATGGTATGCCCTTATTGAGGTATGATTTTTTTTTTAATTATAAATTCTGCGGGTTTTTTGGGCCACACCTGCCGCCTCCCACCGAGGTAGGGTAACCCGAAAAAGAAATCACATTCAGTCGCTGTCTTGTCAGAAGTATG
>NC_091331.1:1941066-1973566 GCF_038502225.1 Cherax quadricarinatus
GTATTTATGTAAGAAAATAAGGATGGGAACTGGATGGAAAGGAGGAGGAGGGCGGGAGATGGGATGGACAGAGTAAAGTTCCGAGTGGTATTTATGGAAGGAAGCAAGAAGGGAAGTAGGATGGTCGTAGTGAGGATCTCAGTGGTAATGTCAGCGGCGGCAGACCGATCCCAGACTGAGGGAAGTGTCGATCTGCTGGGCTGATAAGCAGCGCCCACGACCAGGTACTAGGAGGTGAGAACAATAAGAACCACGGCTCAGTTGTCCATCTCTCCCTGGAAGAACTCGTCACATAGCTCCCAGGGATGGATGCCAGGCCCTTCATCACGAATGGCTTATGCACCTGACGCCCGTGCATTACCTGAGCCAGTCTTTCGGCTGCATGTGACCCATTTCACTGGTTACCTTGATTCCATAAGCCTGTCGTGCGTATTTTTTAAAGCTATTTATGGTCTTTGCTTCCATCATCTCGTGTGTGGGGGTGGGAGGGGAGGGGTATGCGTGTTTTATCGGTGTGTTTATCCGTGCATGTGTATGTCTGGTTATGTCTCTGTTAGTGTGTTCGTCCGTTCCATATCTCAGCAAGTTCCGGTGGCTGAATCAGCAGCAACACGGTCAATATGCAACACCTTACTGATCACATATAATATTTGAAGCATGGCCTGCCTTTCTGCTTGCTTGCTTGCCTGCCTGCCTTTCTCTCTCTCTCTCTCTCTCTCTCTCTCTCTCTCTCTCTCTCTCTCTCTCTCTCTCTCTCTGAGACTTTCGCTAAATACTTCGCACGGTGTTCACGATCTCTGGTCAAACACACTCTTGGTGCAAGACTTTTCATCGTCAAATACTTCTCTTGATCGTGGCATCTTTATCCAAATACTCTTCGAGTGCTGGTCCTTGTCTTAAATAATGTCTTCGACTTAAGATCTTTAACCAAATACTTCTACTCCAGCCACAGCTACTTTTTCCTCCTCCTCTAAAACTCTCAATGGTACTTTGTGACCCAACTCTTGCTAGCAGAGGCCCCTGGGTATTTTTATCTTTACAAGGGGCCCCCCAGAGCTTTTTTTTTTATTTTAAAAGGGCCGTCCCAAGTCCCCAGGGTAGCTAGATCAGCCAGGCTATGATGGATATGTAGGCTAGAGGGCAGTAAGAAGCAAGAGAGCCAGGTCGACCAGAAAGTTTGGAGCCTGGCCTCAGGTCGGGCCGCGGGATTAGGAAAACTCCCGAAACTGGTCACAGGTAAATCAGTTAAACGCCATCCCCCCCCACCTTTTCCTTACAAGGTGGACTCGGGGGGAGGGGGAGGGGGTAGTTTACCACAATAAACCCTCGGGGTAGTTTTTTTTTTCACTACAAGGGATGTCCACTGGTGACCTCGGTGGTGGAAGCTGTGACGGGGGCGGCGGTGGAGGGGACTGTGCCTTACTTGTGTGTACACCTCTGTCGCTTCTTATTTTTCCCTGCCATTTCCCCCCTCCATCTCCCATCCATTTTCCCCACCTCCCAGCATCCGCCTCATCTTTCACCCATCCACCCCTCCCACATCCCTATACCCATCCCCCGTCTTCCCCCCTACTAGCCCTCAGCCACCTCTCTCACAGCCACACTCTCACCGCATGTACACTGCAAGATGTACACACCTCATGTATACTGCAAGATGTACACACATCATGTACAAGTGTACATGATGTGTGTACAAGTGTATTGAGCCCTCTTGTATGAGTGGGGAGCCAGATTTTGATTGCCTGATTAACCAGGCTGTTGCTGCCAGTAGCTTTCAGGTCACTGGCAGCGACATCATAACCTGGCACTTGCTGTAACAAGTGGTCCACTTTCCTCCTGCAAACTTCGCCGCTACGTTACGAAATAAAGTGTTTTAAAGGCGAGTTAAACCCGCAGTCATGTGATGTATAAGAGAATCAAATGTATTAACTTAGTTACATATCTATCTACCTGCCTACCTACACACCTATCCACTTGCCTATTTACCTGCCTGCCTACGTACCTGCCAATCTGGCTACCTGCCCCTGCCTACCTACACACACATACCCACTTGCCTATTTACCTGCCTACCTACCTACCTACCTGCAATCTGGCTACCTGCCTACCTACACACCTATCTACTTTCCTACCTACTTACCTTCCTACCCACCTGAAGAATCGTCTCTTCCTATGGAAACAAGGTAATACTAGCTGGCCGATGAAGGAAACGATCTTTCAGAGGGTTTCATTGCATAGTGGGAGTGAACTGCCCACGAAGGCTCAACTAAGTGGGTAGGTAGAGGAATGAGTCAGTGGGAAGGTAAGCGTGTAGGTAAGCCGATACAGAAAAAGCAGCCACATAGGAAGATAAAAATAAGGTGTACAGATTGTATAACTGACTAGGAACAGTGAAGGGATGGGTAAGAGGTGAAAGGAGGGGTGAAGATGGGTAGGTCAGAGTAGTAGTAGGTGGTAGGGGTGAGGGATAGGTAAGAGAAAAGGGAAGGTAAGGAAGTTTGAAGTTGAAAAGGAGAGAGAAGAAATGGGAGATAGGTAAAGAGGGTAAGGGGGAAAGGTACGAGGAAGGGAAGGGTCAAATAGGGACGAAAAGAGGCGAGGGAGTGAGAGGGAGCAGATAGGTGGGATGGGAATGTTAAATAGTGGAAGAACCAAGTAGGTTTAGGGGGCCAGGTGAGGGTGTGAAGGGTTAAGGGGAAGGGGAAGGGGGGTAGAGAGCTAAGGGGAAGGGGAAGGGGGTAGAGAGCTAAGGGGAGAGGAGGGAATAGGTGAGTGGGACGGGGATAGTGAAGGTAGCGCGTCATCCGATATCTTCACGACAATATTGACACAGCCCACACACACACCCACTGACACTTGCATCCGCCCACCCGCCCACATGCCGCCCACACCTCCACCCTCCCAAATGCCATCCCCTCGCTCCCTCCACGGCCCGCCCACTTCAATTAAGACCTCCACTAACTCGCAGTTAGCCTTCAAAGTCAGACCTAAACGATACTTAAACCAGGATCACCACCGCCAGGCTGCCTTCAGGTTTAATAACAAAAGCTAATCAATTAAGCCAAACCTCAAATCGGTATTAAACCCAACGTCAAAATTGAACTCGGAAAAAGCAAAACAGGTTTACTGGGAGCTGCAACTAGGAGGGTGGAAGCTGCAACTAGGAGGGTGGAAGCTGCAACTAGGAGGGTGGAAGCTGCAACTAGGAGGGTGGAAGCTGCAACTAGGAGGGTGGAAGCTGCAACCAGGAGGGTGGAAGCTGCAACTAGGAGGGTGGAAGCCGCAACTAGGAGGGTGGAAGCTGCAACTAGGAGGGTGGAAGCCGCAACTAGGAGGGTGGAAGTTGCAACTAGGAGGGTGGAAGTTGCAACTAGGAGGGTGGAAGCTGCAACTAGGAGGGTGGAAGCTATAACTAGGAGGGTGGAAGCTACAATTAGGAGGGTGGAAGCTACAATTAGGAGGGTGGAAGCTGCAACTAGGAGGGTGGAAGCTACAACTAGGAGGGCGGAAGCTGCAACTAGGAGGGTGGAAGCTACAACTAGGAGGGTGGAAGCTACAACTAGGAGGGCGGAAGCTGAAACTAGGAGGGTGGAAGCTACAACTAGGAGGGTGGAAGCTACAACTAGGAGGGCGCAAGCTGCAACTAGGAGGGTGGAAGCTGCAACTAGGAGGGTGGAAGCTATAACTAGGAGGGTGGAAGCTGCAACTAGGAGGGTGGAAGCTGCAACTAGGAGGGTGGAAGCTGCAACTAGGAGGGTGGAAGCTATAACTAGGAGGGTGGAAGCTGCAACTAGGAGGGTGGGAGTTGCAACTAGGAGGGTGGAAGCTGCAACTAGGAGGGTGGAAGCTATAACTAGGAGGGTGGAAGCTGCAACTAGGAGGGTGGAAGCTATAACTAGGAGGGTGGAAGCTGCAACTAGGAGGGTGGAAGTTATAACTAGGAGGCCGGAAGCTGCAACTAGGAGGGTGGAAGCTGCAACTAGGAGGGTGGAAGCTACAACCAGGAGGGTGGAAGCTGCAACTAGGAGGGTGGAAGCTGCAACTAGGAGGGTGGAAGCTGCAACTAGGAGGGTGGAAGCTAGGAGGGTGGAAGCTGCAACTAGGAGGGTGGAGGGTTGAAGCTGCAACTAGGAGCTACAACCAGGAGGGTGGAAGCTTCAACTAGGAGGGTGGAAGCTGCAACTAGGAGGGTGGAAGCTGCAACTAGGAGGGTGGAAGCTGCAACTAGGAGGGTGGAAGCAGCAACTAGGAGGGTGGAAGCTACAACCAGGAGGATGGAAGCTGCAACTAGGAGGGTGGAAGCTGCAACTAGGAGGGTGGAAGCTGCAACTAGGAGGGTGGAAGCTGCAACCAGGAGGGTGGAAGCTGCAACTAGGAGGGTGGAAGCTGCAACTAGGAGGGTGGAAGCTGCAACTAGGAGGGTGGAAGCTGCAACTAGGAGGGTGGAAGCTGCAACTAGGAGGGTGGAAGCTGCAACTAGGAGGGTGGGAGTTGCAACTAGGAGGGTGGAAGCTGCAACTAGGAGGGTGGAAGCTGCAACTAGGAGGGTGGAAGCTGCAACTAGGAGGGTGGAAGCTGCAACTAGGAGGGTGGAAGCTGCAACTAGGAGGGCGGAAGCTGCAACTAGGAGGGTGGAAGCTGCAACCAGGAGGGTGGAAGCTGCAACTAGGAGGGTGGAAGCTGCAACTAGGAGGGTGGAAGCTGCAACTAGGAGGGTGGAAGCTGCAACTAGGAGGGTGGAAGCTACAACCAGCAACTAGGAGGGTGGAAGCTGCAACTAGGAGGGTGGAAGCTGCAACTAGGAGGGTGGAAGCTGGAGGGTGGAAGTTGCAACCAGGAGGGTGGAAGCTGCAACCAGGAGGGTGGAAGCTGCAACTAGGAGGGTGGAAGCTGCAACTAGGAGGGTGGAAGCTGCAACTAGGAGGGCGGAAGCTGCAACTAGGAGGGTGGGAGATGCAACTCGGAGGAGGAGGGTGGGAAGCTGCAACTAGGAGGGTGGAAGTTGCAACTAGGAGGGTGGAAGCTGCAACTAGGAGGGTGGAAGCTGCAACTAGGAGGGTGGAAGCTGCAACTAGGAGGGTTGAAGCTGCAACCAGCTGCAACCAGGAGGGTGGAAGCTACAATTAGGAGGGTGGAAGCTACAACTAGGAGGGTGGAAGCTGCAACTAGGAGGGTGGAAGCTACAACCAGGAGGGCGGAAGCTGCAACTAGGAGGGTGGAAGCTACAACCAGGAGGGTGGAAGCTGCAACTAGGAGGGTGGAAGCTACAACCAGGAGGGCGGAAGCTGCAACTAGGAGGGTGGAAGCTATAACTAGGAGGGTGGAAGCTACAATTAGGAGGGTGGAAGCTACAATTAGGAGGGTGGAAGCTGCAACTAGGAGGGTGGAAGCTGCAACTAGGAGGGTGGAAGCTACAACCAGGAGGGTGGAAGCTGCAACTAGGAGGGTGGAAGCTGCAACTAGGAGGGTGGAAGCTACAACCAGGAGGGTGGAAGCTACAACCAGGAGGGTGGAAGCTGCAACTAGGAGGGCGGAAGCTACAACCAGGAGGGCGGAAGCTGCAACTAGGAGGGTGGAAGCTGCAACTAGGAGGGTGGAAGCTGCAACTAGGAGGGTGGAAGCTGCAACTAGGAGGGTGGAAGCTGCAACTAGGAGGGTGGAAGCAGCAACTAGGAGGGTGGAAGCTACAACCAGGAGGATGGAAGCTGCAACTAGGAGGGTGGAAGCTGCAACTAGGAGGGTGGAAGCTGCAACTAGGAGGGTGGAAGCTACAACCAGGAGGGTGGAAGCTGCAACTAGGAGGGTGGAAGCTGCAACTAGGAGGGTGGAAGCTGCAACTAGGAGGGTGGAAGTTGCAACTAGGAGGGTTGAAGCTGCAACTAGGAGGGTGGAAGCTACAACCAGGAGGGTGGAAGCTGCAACTAGGAGGGCGGAAGCTACAACCAGGAGGGCGGAAGCTGCAACTAGGAGGGTGGAAGCTGCAACTAGGAGGGTGGAAGCTGCAACTAGGAGGGTGGAAGCTGCAACTAGGAGGGTGGAAGCTGCAACTAGGAGGGTGGAAGCAGCAACTAGGAGGGTGGAAGCTACAACCAGGAGGGTGGAAGCTGCAACTAGGAGGGTGGAAGCTGCAACTAGGAGGGTGGAAGCTACAACCAGGAGGGTGGAAGCTGCAACTAGGAGGGTGGAAGCTGCAACTAGGAGGGTGGAAGCTGCAACTAGGAGGGTGGAAGTTGCAACTAGGAGGGTGGAAGTTGCAACTAGGAGGGTTGAAGCTGCAACTAGGAGGGTGGAAGCTGCAACCAGGAGGGTGGAAGCTGCAACTAGGAGGGTGGGAGTTGCAACTAGGAGGGTGGAAGCTGCAACTAGGAGGGTGGAAGTTGCAACTAGGAGGGTGGAAGCTGCAACTAGGAGGGTGGAAGCTGCAACTAGGAGGGTGGAAGCTGCAACTAGGAGGGTTGAAGCTGCAACTAGGAGGGTGGAAGCTGCAACCAGGAGGGTGGAAGCTGCAACTAGGAGGGTGGAAGCTGCAACTAGGAGGGTGGAAGCTGCAACTAGGAGGGTGGAAGCTACAACCAGGAGGGTGGAAGCTGCAACTAGGAGGGTTGAAGCTGCAACTAGGAGGGTGGAAGCTACAACCAGGAGGGTGGAAGCTGCAACTAGGAGGGTTGAAGCTGCAACTAGGAGGGTGGAAGCTGCAACCAGGAGGGTGGAAGCTGCAACTAGGAGGGTGGGAGTTGCAACTAGGAGGGTGGAAGCTGCAACCAGGAGGGTGGAAGCTGCAACTAGGAGGGTGGGAGTTGCAACTAGGAGGGTGGAAGCTGCAACTAGGAGGGTTGAAGCTGCAACTAGGAGGGTGGAAGCTGCAACTAGGAGGGTGGGAGTTGCAACTAGGAGGGTGGAAGCTGCAACTAGGAGGGTGGAAGCTGCAACTAGGAGGGTGGAAGCTGCAACTAGGAGGGTGGGAGTTGCAACTAGGTGTTGTCTACAACTTTTACACTATAGTGCTTGTAAAAGAAATTGGCTTTACTGTTCTGCATGTCTTTACTGCCACGTGTCTGTCAGAAATTTTCCTCTATCTTCCTAAGATTCATCCATCATCTACCTGGCAAATCCAATCTTATTCATTCTGGCTCCTAAACAGATAAAGTGAACTACAAAAAGTGTGACATGATCAACCATCTGTGCCCCTTCCTCCATCCCACAGAAGTTGAGGGACACAGTAGGTGGGAGGTAACTCCCACTGGGAGGGTGGGAGGTAACTCCCACTGGGAGGGTGGGAGTTGCAACTGGGTGAGTAGGTGGTCAACAGTGTGTGGTCAGAGACCAACTCTGGCTGGCTGTGCTGAAATCGAATCCCAGTTCATCTGGAGTTTCTGGGACCACCTCAAGTGGGGGCGGTGGAAGAACGTCTGCCTCACCTGGACCATGAACGGTACATCATGAACGGTACACCGTACCTGGAGCTGAAGCACGGGCTCTCCCAGGCATATAAACTACACGGAGCGAAACGTTTCTCTCCAGCTCTCGGCAATATGGAATTTACACCCGAGGAGGTGACTGGTGATATTGATTTAATAAGATTTCGGCTCAATGGTGTACACTTTCTTGAGCAAATGCAAGCACATCTTTCTTTAAATAAAGTTTAAACTCGATCTAAACACATGTTTGACACTGTTTCGTTTTTTCTTGCCAGGCTAAAGGTAAAGAAGGGGTGATAGCTGAATGTTTAAGGGAACCAGTGAGGGTGATGTTTAAGGGAGGATGATGTTTAAGGAAACTAGTGATGACATTTTTAAAGGAACCAGTTAATACGATGTTTAAGGGAACTAGTGACACGTTTAAAGGGTTTAGTTTAAACGATGTTAAGGGAGATAGCGAAGACGATACTTATAGTAACTAGTAAGGCGATGTTTAGTGGAGAGGGCAAGGATAAAGAGTGAAAATGTGTGTAGGGAAATGAAGGATAGAGGGAAGATAAGTGTGGGATAAACAGGGAGGGAGCAAACACGAAGTTACGTAAAACATGAGAGAAAACATGATAGTGGAGTGGGAACGAGAGGGAAAGATTGAGAGGGGAATACAGAGGAGAGGGACAGAAGTTGGGAGTTGATGGGGAAGGAGATAAGAGATAGTGTGAAAGAGGAAACAGAAGGAAGAGCGGGGAAGGCAGGTGGTGGCACAGGTGGGCGCAGTGGCAGATAGGTGGTGGCCCCATGAGACACGTGGTGTCAGCAGTGTGAGGCAGGTGGTGACAATGTGAGGCAGGTGGTGGCAGCGTGAAGCAGGTGATGGCAGCGTGAAGCAGGTGGTGGCAACGTGGTAAGGAGCAGGTGGTGTCAGCAGTGTGAGGCAGGTGGTGGCAGCGTGAAGTAGGTGGTGGCAACGTGGTGAGGAGCAGGTGGTGTCAGCAGCGTGATAGACGAGGCGGTCAGCAAAGAAGAGATGTTTGCTGAGGAATTACCCAGGGCGCCGCCCGGGCCACCGGGCCACGCTGAGGTGAGAGAGACACACGTCCTGGCTGAGTGACGACTGGCCAAGAACAGCAAGGTGGGAAGGAGGAGGAGGAGGAACAGGAAGAGGAAAGGAGGAGATGAAGAGAAATATAAACAGACAGGGATAGATGTGTGTGTGTGTGTGTGTGTGTGTGTGTGTGTGTGTGTGTGTGTGTGAAAAAAGTCCTTCCCAACACTCCTATAGTCCATTTCCGTCTTTTTCCTGGCTCCTCACATCTCAGCCTATCCCAGAATAAATAATAAAAAAAGGCACAATACAGTGACTGGAACGATACACAAATAACCCGCACATAAAAGAGAGAAGCTTACGACGACATTTCGGTCCGACTTGGACCATTCAGTGTGACTTTGTAAATGGTCCAAGTCGGACCGAAACGTCGTCGTAAGTTTCTCTCTTTTATGTGCGGGTTATTTGTGTATAGTCCCAGAATATTTTGCATGTCAAGAATAAACCCTCTGGTCCTCCTGTCTTCAACAGAGTTGTTAGTGCTCCTAAAGTGGCTGCTCAATGCCAAGCCTCCTTTAACACGAAGAATCACGAACCTTGTGATCTTTCAAATTTCTTCCGTACTTCATCAGGCGCTGCCTTGGTGCCAGCGGCGCATTCTCAAATATAGAACTAATTCTAAATATAAACTCCCAAGAATTCCTTGCTAATATTCTTAAGACAAACATTTTTGCACATGCCAGTGAAATGATAGGGATGATGTGCAATAATGTGAGGTAAGGGAGGCAAACTATGGGGACTCCAGTCTTTAAGGTTACTATAAAATATCGAAGACCTCGGAGTATTGGGTAATATTTCGCTAGTTTTTGACGTATGTTAATGCCCAGGGTTTATTACCTGGACCTCAGCAATGAGAGTCGCTACTCTCACCGCTGGACAACGGCGACCAGTGCAGTTTTTGACGTAGAGATTAATACCGATTTTTAAACCTTATTTTTTCCCTTTGAATTTTATTATCCTAATCCGATATTACGCTAAGTTAATATAGGTTAAGTTAAATCAAGTTAGGTTGCATCAGGTTATGTTACGTTACCTCAGGTTATGTTACCTCAGGTTATGTTACCTCAGGTTATGTTACCTCAGGTTAGGTTACATCAGGTTAGGTTACATCAGGTTAGGTTACATCAGGTTAGGTTACCTCAGGTTAGGTTACCTCAGGTTAGGTTACCTCAGGTTAGGTTACCTCAGGTTAGGTTACCTCAGGTTAGGTTACCTCAGGTTAGGTTACCTCAGGTTAGGTTACCTCAGGTTACGTTACCTCAGGTTACGTTACCTCAGGTTAGGTTACCTCAGGTTAGGTTACCTCAGGTTAGGTTACACCAGGTTGGGTTATATCAGGTTAGGTTACATCAGGTCAGGTTACATAAATCTTATGTTTAACCGCAATCAAGCCAATTACATAACCCGGTCGAGATACGTCTGGCAATGAAGTCGCCAAAGAAAAAAATTAGGGAATGTTATATTCTGGACGCATATCCTTCATAGTGCTAATTTGGGCCGATTTTTGGGGACTGGAACTGTGTCACTCTGTTCACCGTAGTTCCATTGCACCTTCTGCCTAGTTGAGTGGATGTAAACATTGTTCAACACAGAAAAAAACAGTGCTAGCGTTGTTCAGCGGTCTAAATGATCCTGCCAGTGGTGATTTTGTTTACTGTTCATCACAGAAGAACAAGTTACAATACCGGTGTTGAGACAGTGAACAAGTAATCTACTGGTTGCAAATGAACATTGGGAGTGTTTATTTTCCTTTTGCAACTTGGGTGTTACTGTTGGGAGGGTTCCGTGGAGATATGATGGTTGGAGATAAACACACTTGTTGGGTCGTATTCACTTATATTAGCAGAGTTGTGAGGGGAATGGCCCAGCCTACCTGTCGCCTTGAAGCCTACGCTGGATCTGAGAGAGAGGTATGGTGAGGGACGCTCACTAGCGGCACTGTGTGACGTCACATGCTAGCCCCTGGGCCTAGCAAGGGGTCGTCTATATAAAATATATAGATGGTACTACGATACTCAGATATGCTACATAAACATATACAGGGGATCAGCAACTATACTGACATTACTTGTTGCTGGAGGCTCGGTACTGCTGTTGCATAAACTTTGCACATCAATGGCAGTATATAAGAAGTATTTACTTAAGGCACAAAAGGTGGTTAATGGCAGTTTCCTGTGAAGACGTTTCGCCCACCCGAGAATTTACCAGTTCTGCACTGACGAAGGTCCCTGATGGACGAAACATCGGAGGTTTGCGTCTCCCCGTTAGACTCCTATTCCCGCTCTCTACCTCCTAGCTCCCACGCCCGCACCCTCATCAACTAACTTATCACGCCCACACCATCAATATCTGTAACTCCAAACCCATTAAAATCTCGCCCACTCCCCCCATGGGGATGCCCTCCCCCTCCCTTCACTATATACCGTGCCCATCACCTCGGAGACAATAACCCATTCCTTTTGCAAACGCCTGCTAGCTCAGCATCTACCATTCCATGCCCCCCTACAACCCACCCCGTGCCTCACCCTCCCTTTCCAGCGCCCACAACCCACGCCCACAACCCACGAGTCGCGGCCAGTGGGCAGTACAGTGTATTAATTCGCTGATAAGGACTGGAGGGAAGCACACGGACGCTACCAGCAGGAGCCACACCAGAAACAAAGAGGGAAGACCTCCCGTGGCGTCCCTAGCACCGCAGGTACCTACCCACCACCTACCTGCCTACCTATTTACCTCTTGCTCTGGGCATGTTAGTTAGACACAGTGTGAGCTTTATAGCATATTGTTGAGACGACGTTTCGCCCATCACGTGTGTTAATACCTATGGGTAATAACATACTTGTCGGCATGTTCTCTCTCCCTCTACCTTTTTCCTCCAAAGCTTTACAAGCATCGTGAACGAAAACCAGGTCATCTGAGTTACCCTGTGGTCCCACAGGTAAGACACGCTGACCAGGTGTTCCCGTGTGTCTCTCGGGTGCACAATTCACTTACTGGAGGTGCTCAGTTCCTCAGTCTCAGAGAATGGAGATTTCTATACTGGAGACAGGTGACCGAACACCCATGACGTCTGAGGGACTGATAACCTCTCATCAAGGCTGAGGGAGTGGGGACTGATTACCTCAAAATACATTATTTATTGCTTCCACAAACGTCAGGGAACATCTCGCCGGACAACTGCACTTTTAGTAACATGATGGAAAAGTTAGGTAACTAGATGGTATATTTACAAATGTAAGAAGATAATATAATTACTAATGGAAATTTGACGAGGTAAATAGGTGGAGCATTTACAAGGTACCTAGATGGAACGTTTACACACTTAAGTAGATGAATTATTACACTAGATGGAACACTCATACAGATAACTGGATCTACGTAGTTAGAAGGAACAGAATGAGAGAAGAGGTGGTGGGAGGGAACGAGTAAAGTGGTATGGAGGACAGTTGGCTGGAAGGGTTGGGGTGAAGGAAGGGTTGGGGGTGAAGGAAGGGTTGGGGTGAGGGAAGGTTTGGGGGTGAAGGAAGGGTTGGGGTGAAGGAAGGGTTGGGGTGCGGGAAGGGTTGGGGTGAGGGAAGGTTTGGGGGTGAAGGAAGGGTTGGGGTGAAGGACGGGTTGGGGTGAGGGAAGGTTTGGGGGTGAAGGAAGGGTTGGAGTGAGGAAAGGGTTAGGAGTGAGGGAGGGGTAGGAAGTGAGGGAAGGGTAGGGGGTGAGGGAAGGGTAGGGGGCGCGGGAAGGGTTGGGGAGAGGGGAGATTGTCCCTTCAGAGGCTATTCCTTGTTGCTGGTGGTAAGCTCTTGATCAAAAAAAACCGGCCCTATCCTCCACTTCCTTGGAAGAAACCTTGACTACCTTCCATTCCTCCCAGGTACTGTATGACCCCTATGGGTCTAGCTGTTCCCAAAAATAATAATAATAATAACAGGGTGAGAGAGGGGTAGGGTGAGAGGGAAGAAGGTGGGGGGAAGGGTAAGAAAAGGGGACGGGGAAGGGACTGGACAAGTTAGGGAAGAGGGACAGGTGAGGGGACGGGAGGGCGGCAAGAAGGGGTAAGGGAATTAGTGTGTACTCTTGCAGGAGGTGTGACACAAGGGTCGTGAGGTAAGACTAACCCTTAAGGATACAGCAAGACTCTCGGGTGACACGTTCCAGGGAGAATCTTCGTTACAACCAAGTTTACTGACACTCCTCCCTCGAGGCGCTAATAGTATCCCAGTGAAGGAAGGAGAGAGGAGAGAGAGAGAGAGAGAGAGAGAGAGAGAGAGAGAGAGAGAATTTCGTTCTTGCTACCAGTTAAAGTTCTTTTACCAGGAAGAGAGGCTGACACGTGTCGACACACTTTACTTTTCATATGAGTGAGTTTGTTCACTCAAACAGAGTGCCACAGACACGTCAAATCTTACTCTTGCAATAAAAAAACACCCACGTTTTACATCAACTACATTAATTCCATACAAACTAATATTACTCACCTACGAAATGGCTAAATTCATATATATATATATATATATATATATATATATATATATATATATATATATATATATATATATATATATATATACACACTAACTGGGGTACGAACTAAACTACAATTTATAGGATGAGCGATAGTTTGTTGACAGATAAATCACAGGCAGACAGCCGTGGCTGGTAGTGTCCCATTGTACCATAGGTAAGAACTGTATGTCTAAAGAGTGGACGATTAAATCTGGGGGTCACCCTGAACCGTGTTCCTCTCGCGGTGTTAGTTAACTGCTGTAACAACAAAGGGATTGATTCTCTCTCTCTCTTTCTCTCTCCCTGTGTAGTTCTCATTCTACTGAGAGGGACTGTGGTCACTGTCGCGTTGAGTGTGCCAGAGGTGGTGACGCGGACGGTAAGTAATGTTTGTGAACGGTGGTCTTAATTTAACCTCAACCACTGACTTCACTCACCAAGTCAACCAACGAACGGGTTTACTCATCACCCCAACTACTGAGTTTACTCAACGCCAAAAAAAAAGTTGCCCCTGATTCAGTATCTGATCAAGCATATCTAAACAAACAAGTGATTTAATCAACGCTTCATTTATAATATATATATATATATATATATATATATATATATATATATATATATATATATATGTTCTTGTTAGTTAATCGACTGCCTATTCAGCTTCTTCCCAGAGAGCCTAGTAGTGTACCAGAGAGCCTAGTAGTGTACCAGAGAGCCTAACAGTGTACCAGAGAGCCTAGTAGTGTATCAGAGAGCCTAGTAGTGTACCAGAGAGCCTAACAGTGTACCAGAGAGCCTAGTAGTGTATCAGAGAGCCTAGTAGTGTACCAGAGAGCCTAACAGTGTACCAGAGAGCCTAGTAGTGTATCAGAGAGCCTAGTAGTGTACCAGAGAGCCTAACAGTGTACCAGAGAGCCTAGTAGTGTATCAGAGAGCCTAGTAGTGTACCAGAGAGCCTAGTAGTGTACCAGAGAGCCTAGTAGTGTACCAGAGAGCCTAGTAGTGTACCAGAGAGCCTAGTAGTGTACCAAAGAGCCTAGTAGTGTACCAGAGAGCCTAGTAGTGTACCAGAGAGCCTAGTAGTGTACCAGAGAGCCTAGTAGTGTACCAGAGAGCCTAGCAATGTACCAAAGAGCCTAGTAGTGTACCAGAGCCTAGTAGTGTACCAGAGAGCCTAGTAGTGTACCAGAGAGCCTAGTAGTGTACCAGAGAGCCTAGTAGTGTATCAGAGAGCCTAGTAGTGTACCAGAGAGCCTAGTAGTGTACCAGAGAGCCTAGTAGTGTATCAGAGAGCCTAGTAGTGTACCAGAGAGCCTAGTAGTGTATCAGAGAGCCTAGTAGTGTATCAGAGAGCCTAGTAGTGTACCAGAGAGCCTAGCAATGTACCAAAGAGCCTAGTAGTGTACCAGAGAGTCTAGTAGTGTACAGAGAGCCAAGTAGTGTACCAGAGAGCCTAGTAGTGTACCAGAGAGCCTAACAGTGTACCAGAGAGCCTAACAGTGTACCAGAGAGCCTAATAGTGTAACAGAGAGCCTAGTAGTGTATCAGAGAGCCTAACAGTGTACCAGAGAGCCTAGTAGTGTACCAGAGAGCCTAACAGTGTACCAGAGAGCCTAGTAGTGTACCAGAGAGCCTAACAGTTTACCAGAGAGCCTAGTGGTGTACCAGAGAGCCTAACAGTGTACCAGAGAGCCTAACAGTGTACCAGAGAGCCTAGTAGTGTACCAGAGAGCCTAGTAGTGTACCAGAGAGCCTAGTAGTGTACCAGAGAGCCAAGTAGTGTACCAGAGAGCCTAGTAGTGTACCAGAGAGCCTAGTAGTGTACCAGAGAGCCTAGTAGTGTACCAAAGAGCCTAGTAGTGTACCAAAGAGCCTAGTAGTGTATCAGAGAGCCTAGTAGTGTACCAAAGAGCCTAGTAGTGTACCAGAGAGCCTAGTAGTGTACCAGAGAGCCTAGTAGTGTACCAGAGAGCCTAGTAGTGTACCAGAGAGCCAAGTAGTGTACCAGAGAGCCTAGTAGTGTATCAGAGAGCCTAGTAGAGTACCAGAGAGCCTAGTAGTGTACCAGAGAGCCTAGTAGTGTACCAGAGAGCCTAGTAGTGTACCAGAGAGCCTAGTAGTGTACCAAAGAGCCTAGTAGTGTACCAGAGAGCCTAGTAGTGTACCAGAGAGCCTAGTAGTGTACCAGAGAGCCAAGTAGTGTACCAGAGAGCCTAGTAGTGTACCAGAGAGCCTAGTAGTGTACCAGAGAGCCTAGTAGTGTACCAGAGAGCCTAACAGTGTACCAGAGAGCCTAACAGTGTACCAGAGAGCCTAGCAATGTACCAGAGAGCCTAGTAGTGTACAGAGAGCCAAATAGTGTACCAGAGCCTAGTAGTGTACCAGAGAGCCTAGTAGTGTACCAGAGAGCCTAGTAGTGTACCAGAAAGCCTAGTAGTGTACCAGAAAGCCTAGTAGTGTACCAGAGAGCCTAGTAGTGTACCAGAGAACCTAGTAGTGTACCAGAGTGCCTAGCAATGTACCAGAGAGCCTAGTAGTGTACCAGAGAGCCTAGTAGTGTACCAGAGTGCCTAGCAATGTACCAGAGAGCCTAGTAGTGTACCAGAGAGCCTAGTAGTGTACCAGAGAGCCTTGCAATGTACCAGAGCCTAGTAGTGTACCAGAGAGCCTAGTAGTGTACCAGAGAACCCAGCAGTGTACCAGAACAATACTTGTCAGTACCAGCCTACCCTTAAGTACCCAGGTACCGGGTGTGTGGGTAGGGTGAGACCAGAGAGTACATCAGGTGGAGTTCCCGTCGGCGGTGGGCGCGATGGTGTGGGCGGGCGGCTATGGGCGTACCTCTCCTCGCTCACGCGCCCACCGGGAGGTCGGGGAGCCGACACCCATGACAAAGTCGCCGCGTCGTTTGTTGGTTTTTACTAACGAAAGCTAACGACTAAGCTAACGACGAGACAAAAGCATGGAAGTCCATTCCCCTGAAGACATGAGGTGTTACACACTTGGGAGCATGAAGGGCGTGTGTCTTACCGCATCCAGTCAGGCGGCGTGTCCATCTTGATAACACTTTCTCAATTAAGGTGGCGGCTGGCTCACCTGAATCTGAGAGGCGCCGGGAGACCCTGAGGGCGCTAGCTCCCCTTTTTTGGGTGTCACGTGAGGGCCCCCAGAGTTCAGGCAGCAGCAAGGTGGCACTTGGAGGCCAGGCAGCGAGCAGGGAGGTGCAGGAGCGTGATTAGCGGTCGTAGTGTGGAGGTGCAGGAGGCACAGCGGGGGAGGTGGCCTGTCAGCCCTCCTGTGGAGGTACTGACGGCCGGAGAGATGCTACACCACAGCCCTATCCCAACCCTCCAGCCCCACTACCTCCACTCTCCAGCCCCTTTACCTCAACCATCTAGTTCCCTACCTCATTCCTCCAGCTCCCTGCCTCATCTCTCCAGCTCCCTACCTCATCCCTACAGTTCCCTACCTCATCCCTCCGGCTCCCTATCTCCACCCTCCAGTTCCCTACCTCCACCTTCCAGCTTTCTATCTTCTCCCTTCGGCCCCCTTTTTTGCACTTCCCATTCTCTTACCACCAGCTCCACTACCTCCACCACCCAGTCTACCATCCTCAAGTCACCAGTTTCCATTTCCTAGCTCTCTAACACCACTTCCCCAGACCTATTCCACTATCAACCAGCCCTTTACCTTCACACCCCAGCATCTTTACCACCAGTACCTCAGTTCTCCCCATCAGTACCCAAAGTAACTAATTCTCAACTCCCCAGGTGTCTCCCCCACCACCAACACCCCATACAAGGCTAACTACCAGAGCTGAGGACATGACACCAAGCACTGTTCAAACTAACTAGTGCTAACTTCTTCATTACTCTTCTGGCCAAATACGCAGGAAAATGTATTAATATAATGCAAAGTTTATGGAATATGTTGTCTTGGTGTAGAGCTACAAAAGACGCCATTCTTGTTGTCCTTAATCAGCTGTTCCATTGTAAACAAAGAGACGTCACGCTGAAGGTTGAATAAAAATATGAAACAAAAAGTAATGAAGTCTCTCGATGTCTCTGGCGATGTTAAGACTAGAACTCTGCCGAAGTGACGTCAGGGGAAGTACTCCTCCCCGCAACCCCCCCCCATCCAGAAATCCTCCCCTACCCTTAACACACCTCTCCTTCCCCTAAGCGTCTTGCCATACTAGGTAGCCGCGGCTAATGGTCTGACGCCCGCCATGGCAACGTGGTAAAGACTGACTTAAACGAAGGCACGAGAGGGTTTTCCATAATGATGACTTGGTGCAAGAGGCGGCTCCTACCCTCCTGGTGGCAGCGACTCCTGGTGGCGGCGGCTCCTACCCTCCTGGCGGCGGCGACTCCTGGTGACGGCGGCTCCTACCTTCCTGGTTGCCGTGACTTGTCCTCCTGGTGACGGCGACTCCTGTTGTCCTCCTGGTGGAGGCGGCTCCTGTTGTCCTCCTGGTGGAGGCGGCTCCTGTTGCCATCCTGGTGGAGTCGGCTCCTGTTGCCATCCTGGTGGAGGCGGCTCCTGTTGCCTTCCTGGTGGAGGCGGCTCCTATTGCCCTCCTGGTGGAGGCAGCTCCTGTTGCCATCCTGGTGGAGGCGGCTCCTGTTGCCATCCTGGTGGAGGCGGCTCCTGTTGCCATCCTGGTGGAGGCGGCTCCTGTTGCCATCCTGGTGGAGGCGGCTCCTGTTGCCATCCTGGTGGAGGCGGCTCCTGCTGCCATCCTGGAAGCGGCTCCTGTTGCCATCCTGGAGGCGGCTCCTATTGCCCTCCTGGTGCAGGCGGCTCCTGTTGCCATCCTGGTGGAGGCGGCTCCTGTTGCCATCCTGGTGGAGGCGGCTCCTGTTGCCATCCTGATGGAGGTGGCTCCTGTTGCCATCCTGGTGGAGGCGGCTCCTGCTGCCATCCTGGTGAAGGCGGCTCCTGTTGCCATTCTGGTGGAGGCGGCTCCTGTTGCCATCCTGGTGGAGGCGGCTCCTGTTGCCCTCCTGGTGGAGGCGGCTCCTGTTGCCATCCTGGTGGAAGCGGCTCCTGTTGCCCTCCTGGTGGAGGTGGCTCCTGTTGCCCTCCTGGTGGAGGCGGCTCCTGTTGCCATCCTGGTGGAGGCGGCTCCTGTTGCCATCCTGGTGGAGGCGGCTCCTGTTGCCATCCTGGTGGAGGCGGCTCCTGTTGCCATCCTGGGGGAAGCGGCTCCTGTTGCCATCCTGGTGGAGGCGGCTCCTGTTGCCATCCTGGTGGAAGCGGCATCTGTTGCCATCCTGGTGGAGGCGGCTCCTGTTGCCATCCTGGTGGAGGCGGCTCCTGTTGCCATCCTGGTGGAGGCGGCTCCTGTTGCCATCCTGGTGGAGGCGGCTCCTGTTGCCCTCCTGGTGGAGGCGGCTCCTGTTGCCATCCTGGTGGAAACGGCTCCTGTTGCCATCCTGGTGGAGGCGGCTCCTGTTGCCATCCTGGTGGAGGCGGCTCCTGTTGCCATCCTGGTGGAGGCGGCTCCTGTTGCCATCCTGGTGGAGGCGGCTCCTGTTGCCATCCTGGTGGAGGCGGCTCCTGTTGCCATCCTGGTGGAGGCGGCTTCTGTTGCCCTTCTGGTGGAGGCGGCTCCTGTTGCCCTCCTGGTGGAGGCGGCTCCTGTTGCCATCCTGGTGGAGGCGGCTCCTGTTGCCCTCCTGGTGGAGGCGGCTCCTGTTGCCCTCCTGGTGGAGGCGGCTCCTGTTGCCCTCCTGGTGGAGGCGGCTCCTGTTGCCCTCCTGGTGGAGGCGGCTCCTGTTGCCTTCCTGGTGGAGGCGGCTCCTGTTTCCCTCCTGGTGGAGGCGGCTCCTGTTGCCTTCCTGGTGGAGGCGGCTCCTGTTGCCTTCCTGGTGGAGGCGGCTAATGTTGCCCTCCTGGTGGAGGCGGCTCCTGTTGCCTTCCTGGTGGAGGCAGCTCCTGTTGCCCTCCTGGTGGAGGCGGCTCCTGTTGCCTTCCTGGTGGAGGCGGCTCCTGTTGCCTTCCTGGTGGAGGCGGCTCCTGTTGCCATCCTGGTGGAGGCGGCTCCTGTTGCCTTCCTGGTGGAGGCGGCTCCTGTTGCCTTCCTGGTGGAGGCGGCTCCTGTTGCCCTCCTGGTGGAGGCGGCTCCTGTTGCCATCCTGGTGGAGGCGGCTCCTGTTTCCCTCCTGGTGGAGGCGGCTCCTGTTGCCTTCCTGGTGGAGGCGGCTCCTGTTTCCCTCCTGGTGGAGGCGGCTCCTGTTGCCTTCCTGGTGGAGGCGGCTCCTGTTGCCTTCCTGGTGGAGGCGGCTCCTGTTGCCATCCTGGTGGAGGCGGCTCCTGTTGCCTTCCTGGTGGAGGCGGCTCCTGTTGCCCTCCTGGTGGAGGCGGCTCCTGTTGCCATCCTGGTGGAGGCGGCTCCTGTTTCCCTTCTGGTGGAGGCGGCTCCTGTTGCCTTCCTGGTGGAGGCGGCTCCTGTTTCCCTCCTGGTGGAGGCGGCTCCTGTTGCCTTCCTGGTGGAGGCGGCTCCTGTTGCCTTCCTGGTGGAGGCGGCTCCTGTTTCCCTCCTGGTGGAGGCGGCTCCTGTTGCCTTCCTGGTGGAGGCGGCTCCTGTTGCCTTCCTGGTGGAGGCGGCTCCTGTTTCCCTCCTGGTGGAGGCGGCTCCTGTTGCCTTCCTGGTGGAGGCGGCTCCTGTTGCCTTCCTGGTGGAGGCGGCTCCTGTTTCCTTCCTAGTGGAAGCGGCTCCTGTTGCCTTCCTAGTGGAAGATGCTCCTGTTGTACTCCTGGTGGAGGTCACTCCTGCCCTCCTGATGGAGGCGGCTCCTCCACCTCCTCCCTTTCAGATGCCTTCATGCTAACGTAGAGCTCTTGATACAAGGAACTAGAGCCACCCTCTCCTTCCCTGGATCAACCTGATTACCTCACATTCCCCGATATGAAGCCTACGGGTTTACCACTTGCCCACTAATAAAAATAAAATTAATAATAGAAAATAATAATTATAATATTAAAAGTATAAAGAAAATAATAATATAAATTAATATAAACAATAACCATAATATAAAATTAATAACAGTAATAATAAGTAAATAATAATAATAATAATAATAATAATAATAATAATAATAATAATAAATGTATTAAAATATATTAGAGGCCAGGAAGCTTGTATCAGCTGTGTGTGTACTCACCTAACTGTAGTTGTAGGGGTCAATTCATAGCTCCTGGCCCCGTCTCTTCACAGGTCACTATTAGGTCCACTTTCTTCCTGCTCCATGAGCTTTATCATACCTTTAATTAAAGCTATATATGGATCCTGCCTCTACTACATCACTCTCCAGGCTGTTCCACTTCCTGACAACTCTGTGACTGAAGAAATACTTCCTAACATCCCTGTGTGTGGAGCCTTGACACACACACATATATATACACATGTACACACACATACACGCTCTCAGTTTTACGACGTGCGTCCATGTCATAAAACGCGTTTCCGCGTGTACCAGGTGTTAAGTGTCGCCGGTAAAGTGTTAAGAGAGGGGGAGGGGACGGGGAGAAGAGGGGGATAAGAGAGGGAGGGGACGGAGTAGTGGGGGAAAGTGGGGGAGGGGGGGGAAGAGGGGGAGGGGGAGTGATTTTTGCTTGAAAGTGACTTTTATTTTTTTTAGGTGGTCCGAGAACATCAAGCAGTCACACACACACACACACACACACACACACACACACACACACACACACACACACACACACACACACACACACACACACATTCACACACTCTTGCCATAAACGCCACCGCAATGCCGGAACAATATCGCTGTTATTACCGGAGACACACACACACACACACACACTCCCCTGTGTGTGTGTGTTAGTTACCATTTTGTCCTAGGCACATGTCGATTAGACACTAGGCCTGGTGTGTGTGTGTGTGTGTAGTAGTAGTAGTAGTAGTAGTAGTAGTAGTAGTAGTAGTAGTAGTAGTAGCAGTAGCAACAGTAGAAGCAGCCTCTAACAAAGGCTCTTTTCAAATAGACACTAGGTCTGCTTTTTCTGTGTCTCCTTGTATATATATATTATTATATTATATTATCACACCGGCCGATTCCCACCAAGGCAGGGTGGCCCGAAAAAGAAAAACTTTCACCATCATTCACTCCATCACTGTCTTGCCAGAAGGGTGCTTTACACTACAGTTTTTAAACTGCAACATTAACACCCCTCCTTCAGAGTGCAGGCACTGTACTTCCCATCTCCAGGACTCAAGTCCGGCCTGCCGGTTTCCCTGAATCCCTTCATAAATGTTACTTTGCTCACACTCCAACAGCACGTCAAGTATATATATATATATATATTTTATATATATATATATATATTTTATATATATATATATATATTTTATATATATATATATATATTTTATATATATATATATATATATATATATATATATATATATATATATATATATATATATATATATATGCAAAACAACCACTCTGAAAGAATAGAGAAATTCCAAGCGCTTTCGTGACTACTCACATTATCAAGGAACTATGAAAGTAAAGCATCCAAGGAAAAATTAAATAGCTTAGCCCATTCTATAAACTTTACTGTTGAGTTTGAAGAAAATAACTCATTGCCTTTTCTAGATGTTTTAATTATTAAGGGTAATAATGAATTCAAATTTAAAATTTACAGAAAACCTACAAATAACTGTTCCTATGTCCACTATGATTCCTCGCATGAAGATAGAGTCAAACTGTCTGTTTTCTCATCAATGTTTTTGAGAGCTTTACGAATTTGTAGTCCTGAGTTCATAGATGAGGAAATATCCAAAATTTATGAAATAGGTAATGATTTAAAATACCCAAGAAATGTAATTGATAAATCTTTTAAAGTTGCTAGAAATACTTTTTACAATCCAAAAAGGGACAACCTGCCTTATTCAACTAAAAATATGTTGGTTCTCCCTTACCATGAAAACTTGCTTGATATGCCTTCTCTTCTTAAGACTTTTAATATTAAAGTTGTATTCAAAAATCTTGATACAGTAAAAAAACTTTTGATAAAGAATTACCCCCAAAATGCTGATGGATGTGTCTATAAGATTCCTTGTAAAATTTGAGATAAAGTTTATTACGGTCAAACTGGTAAAAATCTCGAACTAAGATTAAAACAACATAAATATAGCATTAGAACTGGACAAGATTCCAATGCTCTATTTATTCATGTAAGAGATTTTAACCATCCAATTGATTTTCAAAAAGTTGAGAAAGTAGTATCAAGCAAGTCCATGGTCGACAGGAATATAATTGAATCTTGTTTCATAAAAAGCAGTTTTGACAATAATATGAATATTTCCTTTTGACAATAATATGAATATTTCCTTTGGTTTACATAAATTAGATCCATTTATAATTAATAGAATTTGGGAAGAATTTAATAATACACTGGACAAATAATAATTTTTAAATTTTCTTGGGTAGAATAGTTTGTTGGTGAGTTGTGCAAAGGACCTGTCCAGTTGGGCCGGCGCGCGTCAGGTGTTTAACCGTTGTGGGATCTGATAGTGAGGTGCTGGCCAGACCCCTTATATAGCTTCCTTGGATGCTTTACTTTCACAGTTCCTTGATAATGTGAGTAGTCACGAAAGCGCTTGGAATTTCTCTATTCTTTCAGAGTGGTTGTTTTGCATATTCTGAAATCACCTGTTTACTGTGATCTTATTGCATTTATATATATATATATATATATATATATATATATATATATATATATATATATATATATATATATATATATATATATATATATATATATATATACAAACACACACATGCAAGGTTTTCCTGCTCATGATATCTATGCTTATGAGAGACTGACACTAGGATATATATTTCCACCTATCAGGAACTGAAACTAGGATACACAGTATCTTCACCAATCAGAAGATGACGCTAGGATACATATCTCCAATTAGAAGCCAACAGCACAGACGCACGGGGTCTCTATCTATCACATACTGACAGACCGTAAGCCTAGCCGAAGCTGTCAGTACGCATTCTGCTGACAGATTTTGGCACCTAATTTGACACTTAGATAAACTGCTGATTAATCAAGGAAGACGGAAGCAGGAAGGGAGGGAAGAAGGAAGGGAGGGACGGAAGAAGGAAGGGAGGGACGGAAGAAGGAAGGGAGGGACGGAAGAAGGAAGGGAGGGACGGAAGAAGGGAGGGACGGAAGAAGGAAGGGAGGGAAGAAGGGAGGGAGTGAGGCCAAACAGTTTGCAACTACTGAGAAAGGTGAAGAAGAAAGGAAGAGGAGATGGAAGGAGTAAAGAGCCAAAGCACAGAAGATGGAAGAATGCAAGAGAAAAAGAAAGACTTTGAAAAAAGTGAAGAGAAGGGAGCTGAAATGTTGGAAAAGGTCAGAGAAATGGAAGGAAGCGAGATATTTGGAAACGGGGATACAAAAGGAATCTGATATACTGGAAAAGGGAATGAAGGAAAATGAAATAGCGAAGGAAGAAGGCAGAACATAAAAAAAAAATAGTGAAAAAGGGGTGTAAATTAGTGTCCATTTTTCCCCCACATAATAATTCGTCGATTTCTGCCCCATCTAATTTTCTAGCAAAATATATTGTTTGTTACTCTAAGTTTGGTCAGGTTACATTAGGTGAAGTTTGGTTAGACACAGCAAATGTAGAAGAGATTAAGTTAAATTAATTAAATTAGGTTAGGTTAGGTTGGTTTGAACTAGGAGAGTTAAGGAATACACGACTAAACATACAATAAGATCACAGTAAACAGGTGATTTTAAAATAAGCAAAACAACCACTGTGAAAGAGTAGTGAAATTCCAAGCGCTTTCGTGACTACTCACATTGTCAAGGAACTATGACAATGTAAGTACTCACGAAAGCTCTTGGAATTTCACTACTCTATCACAGTGGTTGTTTTGCACGACTAAACATGAATAACACCTGTTTATTTCACTTTGAACTTACAACACTTGAACGTACGACTCCGGATGTACAGACGACCTTTAACGTATACGAGCTATCTACGACCCTGAATAACATCTGGCTGTACGACTTTGAATATATAACATCTGAATATGCGACTTTAGATGCACGACAACTCTCTCTCTCTCTCCCATATATATATATATATTACTTTTTTTTATTATCACACTGGCCGATTCCCACCAAGGCAGGGTGGCCCGAAAAAGAAAAACTTTCACCATCATTCACTCCATCACTGTCTTGCCAGAAGGGTGCTTTACACTACAGTTTTTAAACTGCAACATTTACACCCCTCCTTCAGAGTGCAGGCACTGTACTTCCCATCTCCAGGACTCAAGTCCGGCCTGCCGGTTTCCCTGAACCCCTTCATAAATGTTACTTTGCTCACACTCCAACAGCACGTCAAGTATTAAAAACCATTTGTCTCCATTCACTCCTATCAAACACGTTCACGCATGCTTGCTGGAAGTCCAAGCCCCTCGCACACAAAACCTCCTTTACCCCCTCCCTCCAACCTTTCCTAGGCCGACCCCTACCCCGCCTTCCTTCCACTACAGACTGATACACTCTTGAAGTTATTCTGCTTCGCTCCATTCTCTCTACATGTCCGAACCACCTCAACAACCCTTCCTCAGCCCTCTGGACAATAGTTTTGTTAATCCCGCACCTCCTCCTAACTTCCAAACTACGAATTCTCTGCATTATATTCACACCACACATTGCCCTCAGACATGACATCTCCACTGCCTCCAGCCTTCTCCTCGCTACATCATTCATCACCCATGCTTCACACCCCTATAAGAGCGTTGGTAAAACTATACTCTCATGCATTCCCCTCTTTGCCTCCAAGGACAAAGTTTTTTGTCTCCACAGACTCCTAAGTGCACCACTCACCCTTTTCCCCTCATCAATTCTATGATTCACTTCATCTTTCATAGACCCATCCGCTGACACGTCCACTCCCAAATATCTGAATACATTCACCTCCTCCATACTCTCTCCCTCCAATCTGATATCCAATCTTTCATCACCTAATCTTTTTATCCTCAAAACCTTACTCTTTCCTGTATTCACCTTTAATTTTCTTCTTTTGCACACCCTACCAAATTCATCCACCAATCTCTGCAACTTCTCTTCAGAATCTCCCAAGAGCACAGTGTCATCAGCAAAGAGCAACTGTGACAACTCCCACTTTGTGTGTGATTCTTTATCTTTTAACTCCACGCCTCTTGCCAAGACCCTCGCGTGGAGTTAAAAGATAAAGAATCACACACAAAGTGGGAGTTGTCATATATATATATATATATATATATATATATATATATATATATATATATATATATATATATATATATATATATATATATACACGACCTTGAATGCTTAACAGCTATATAAACGCCCTTGATGCACGTTATATTCTGCGTCATCTCTCACATTACGCATTTATTAACGCAGCTGCCCAGGTTAAAAAAAAGAACAGCGATAAAACACACGGTTGTAATATTCGTTTTAACAGTCACATTAAATAATTAATTTTCTAGCCATAAGTGTTCTTACCTGCTACGATAGCCAACGGGACCTGATTTACGATGTCCCCCGTGAAAGGGAAGGTCTTTCAACAGTGCATTTAAAACAGTCTTTACGATGAGTTGTAACCAAATAACGACTAATTACACGATACAAATAAACATCATTAATGACACGTATATCTTTTTTTTTTGGAACATTACTAAAATAAATTAGGAAGACCATTTCATTTAAATATTCATATGCCATTAGAGCTGTCAGTTCCTGCAATAAAAAATATAATAAGATTCAATAATTTTAGTTTTATTAGCGAGAGGAAAAAACATTTGATGAATAAGATACACTTGTTGGTATTATATACCCTCAGTAATAATAATAATAATAATAATAATAATAATAATAATAATAATAATAATAATAATAATACTATCTCTTAGCCCACCACTAGAAGACTTTTTTTTTATTAGCGTCTTCCTGATGTTCCTCGACATGCAGCTAAAACAAACACCAAAAACAAAACACATCCTAGCCGTCGATAAACAGTGAGTAGCAACAGGGGTGAAAAACAACAACTTCCTTCCAGCCACATCTCTCACTCTGGCAGGAGTGCCTCATGACCACGCATGATGAAGGGGGAAGTCTTGCAAACTTCTGCTTTGGTTTTTCTCTCTGAGTTGTGACTTGACAATGGTCTAGAACGGACTGAAACATGGTCATAATTCGCCTCTTCTAAGTGCGGGTTATTGGTGTATACATCAAACCAGGCTTCTTTAATTTTTAAAGTTTTCTCGCATGCGTTCAGTATACATTTATTCTTTTACTTTACTTTTCTGTGTTTCTAAAAAGTTACTATTCCTGTAATATTCCACTACCAATAAATACCCGGTACGACAGCGCGCCGCGGGGACGGTATTCATTACCGAAATGAATCTCTAAGAAAGTCCCTGAAAGGGCAAGATCATCGGCTTCCCTAGCTGGATCCAGTCCCTGAGAGGGTAGTTCTGCCAGTCTCTCTCTTCGTTCCTGGAGGAAGGAGGGGATGGGGGTCAGCCCAGGGCTCGAACCTTAACCAGCAGGTAACGAGGGAGCCCCTCAGGGCTAGATACCTATCCGTCAGGAGGTTCGCGCCCTGAGAGAGCCTCGTAAATTTTCAATGAAGCCTGGGAGATTACAAGTCTTGACAGCCTATCTGAAGGCCGTAATGTGAGGCGTGCATGAGGCGACCCGCTGCTACGCTCATTCTCATTTGCATAGTAATGTATTGGTAAGTTTAAGAGGGAGAAAACATTAATGTGGGGGAAAACAGGGAAGGATACTCATGAGGTGAAAAACAGGGGAGGATTACACTCATGTGTGGTGAGAAACAGTGGTAGAAACGATGGAAAGGTGCATTGTTGTGCCTGGGCAGAAGAGAAGGGAATAGAAGAGGGATAAGAGACGAGGAGGTATGCAACCCCCCCTCAAAAAAAAATTGCTGATCAAGAAACTAAACAAATATTTTCCTGTTCATAATCTATCATTCCAACTAAGGCTTTACTAGTCATAATTAGTACAACTTGTCCTTAAAGAATCTGACGCCTACAACAGAGGTAAGAGAAAGAAGTCTTTTATACTGGAGACAGTTTGAAAGGTGCAGAGATCCAGCAGTTGAAGACATGGTCACAAATGGGCGAGGCCCACTAGCTGAAGCAGTGACTACTACTGAAACATCACTGATTCTATCACGCTACCAAAACTACCTCCCTCCCTCCCCAGGCCTGTGATGGAGGTTGTGACGGAGATTGCAAAGGAGGCCGTGACGGAGGCTACGGCAGCACTCACCGTGGTACCAGACAAAGCAGTGGGCAGGTGGGACAGCTGGCAACAGTCGAGGCAAATTGGCGAGTCAATGGTCGGAGCCTCCATGTAGCGCTGCAGAAATTAGGGTCACGCCCTTTGGAGGTGCCCCCCCTTGGGAGTACCCTCATTCCCCCCTCGGAGGTACCCCCCTGTAAAATACCCCTACGTCCCTATTATTCCCAGGGGAGGGAGTATTTATTATGTTTTCAAATAAGTGATTAGGGGAAGAAGGAATTATTATTACTATTATTATTATATTGTATTAAAAAGATACAGAAGGTATCTTGAGATTATTATCATGGAGATGCGCTAAGCCCGTATTAGCGTCATGCAGCGCCTGGGGAATGGGAGGTAAAGAAGGAGGGAGGGAGGGAGAGCTCCAGTCCCTTGGATCAAGAACCCGGCGATAGTGAGCCACCCTTCACACGTGGGGGGAGAGGAGAAAAATAGGTGTCCCTGTGACATGTAGGAAAATGGAGGAGAAGGAAGAAGAGGAAGAAGAAGAAGAGGAGGAGGAAGAGGAGGTAAAGCTGAGGATTCATTCATCTTATTTAGGAGTAAGCTCTATGCCCTAGACTTATGGCTTGAATACCCTCAGTGATGGATCAGTCTCTCCACGGAGGCACAATGATGCTCATCACTCAAGTTAGCATCAGCAGCACCAGCAGCACTACCAGCAGCATCAGCAGCACCAGCAGCACTACCAGCAGCACTACCAGCAGCATCAGCAGCACCAGCAGCACTACCAGCACTACCAGCAGCATCAGCACCAGCAGCACTACCAGGAGCATCAGCAGCAGCTCTACCAGTAGTATCAGCAGCACTACCAGCAGCACTACCAGCAGCAGCAGCACCAGCAGCACTACCAGCAGCATCAGCAGCACCAGCATCAGCAGCAGCTCTACCAGTAGTATCAGCAGCACTACCAGCAGCAGCAGCACTACCAAAAGCAGCAGCACTACCAGCAGCAGCAGCACCAACAGTACTACCAGCAGCAGCAGCACTACCAGCAGCAGCACTACCAGAAGCAGCAGCACTACCAGCAGCAGCAGCACTACCAGCAGCAGCAGCACTACCAGCAGCAGCAGCACTACCAGAAGCAGCAGCACTACCAGCAGCAGCAGCACTACCAGCAGCAGCAGCACTACCAGCAGCACCAGCAGCAGCATCAGTACTACCAGCAGCAGCAGCACTACCAGCAGCAGCAGCACCAGCAGCAGTCAAACTATCCTTGCCCCTGAGGAAGAATGGCAGCAGCAATACCAGTAGCAGCAGCAGCACTACCACCAGCAGCAGCACCAGCAGCAGTCAAACTATCCTTGCCCCTGAGGAAGAATGGCAGCAGCACTACCAGCAGCAGCAGCAGCACTACCACCAGCAGCAGCAGCACTACCAGCAGCAGCAGCAGCAGCAGCAGCAGCAGCACTACCAGCAGCAGCAGCAGCAGCACTACCAGCAGCAGCAGCACTACCAGCAGCAGCAGCAGAACTACCAGCAGCAGCAGCACTACCAGCAGCAGCAGCAGCAGCACTACCAGCAGCAGCAGCAGCAGCAGCACTACCAGCAGCAGCAGCACTGCCACCAGCAGCAGCAGCACTACCAGCAGCAGCAGCAGCACTACCAGCAGCAGCAGCACTACCAGCAGCAGCAGCAGCACTACCAGCAGCAGCAGCACTACCAGCAGCAGCAGCACTACCAGCAGCAGCAGCACTACCAGTAGCAGCAGCACTACCAGCAGCAGCAGCACTACCAGCAGCAGCAGCAGCACTACCAGCAGCAGCAGCACTGCCACCAGCAGCAGCAGCACTGCCACCAGCAGCAGCAGCACTGCCACCAGCAGCAGCAGCACTGCCACCAGCAGCAGCAGCACTACCAGCAGCAGCAGCACTACCAGCAGCAGCAGCACTGCCACCAGCAGCAGCAGCACTGCCACCAGCAGCAGCAGCACTGCCACCAGCGCGGAAATAAGCCACAGTGACAACTTATTTTAATATAAAAACAATTCTCCCTGTTTACGGAAGGTAATAAGTTTTGATCCAAGGAAGGAGAGGATAAACTCCAATACTCTGGATCAAGAGTCCTTGACGAGGATCAAGACTGTTCCTAAGCAATGAAGTTTGGAGATGTATCAGTGTAGGTTGCAACACCTGTTGTTCACTCCCACACACTGTCTATCACGCCCAAAAACTGTATCAGACTTACACACCGTCTGCCACGTCTTCCCTGATAGTCAATATCTACCACTCTACTACTTACCAGTCAGGTCTGTGTTTCCCCTTCCCCCTCCCCCTCCCCACAAGCAGCACTGGATCCCGAATTAAACCCCACGATAGGGTTCCCCCCCCCCCCAATAAAAACATATATTCCGATTCTACGAACAATCAGCGTCAAATGTTTCCCAACAATTTGCAGTAAACGAGACGTAATCATCAAGACGCCAGAATTCGCTTGGTCTAATAAACGACTTTATTGTGATTATGAGATCAAAACCATAAATACTGGCAGGCGGTGAAGCAGAGGTTAGCCGCACTACGTAACGCCACCAGACTTAATACAGATTAAGTTTCCGACTTGCGTCCTTCGCTAAGTGGATTCCAGTGAGGGTAATTTCTTCAGGTCAGAAACTGTGCACTACTGCTACTACTACTGATGCTACTACTACTGCTACTACTACTGATGCTACTACTACTGCTGTTACTACTACTGCTGCTACTACTGCTGTTACTACTACTGCTGCTACTACTACAACTGCTTCTGCCGCTATTACTACTGCTGCTACTACTACTGCTACTACTACTACTGCCGCTATTGCTACTGCTGCTGCTACTACTACTACTATTAATGCTACTACTGTTACTACTACTACTACTACCACCCACTACTGCCCACAGGACGGATATGAACTGTCTGGTCAAAGAGCAGTTTCAGCAGCAAAATCAGAATCTATATCCAGTTATATACTCTATAGGGGGCGCCGCCCCCTTATGTTTTTTTTATAATTTTCAACATTGATTATATGATCGAGTTATATTACATTCGCTATACTAATTTATGTTAAGAAAAGGGTCTCTGCAGACATGCTGGTCAACGTAGCATGAAATCTAGGAAGAGATCACCCATTAAATATTGCTTAAATAAGGGAAGGTGGCGGCGAGGCGGCCTGGGCATAGAAAAAAATAGGTTTGGAAATACTGGCCTACATCAGTTTTTTTTTTCAGTAAGACGAGGCTTTGTAACCATCTACCAATGAAATGTTGACGTTTCCAGCTGTGACACATCACAAGTCTGCAGAAGGGAACTAGAAAGCAAGTTTAGGTTTAGATAAACCTGTGCCATGCCTAGCAGTGTGCTAGGGAACGGCACTGCCCAGGAGGCTTGGCCAGTAAATCTATTCACACCTTCGCGACAGTTATTTTCTTGTTGACAAAGATATTGAGCACGCATATTCCTCTTCCCCCCGTCCTCACACATACATACACACACACACACACACACACACACACACACACACACACACACACACACACACACACACACAAACCCACCACCAGATCAAGTGTCTACCGACAAGTGCCTTTGACAATTGGTAACTCACATATACACACCAAAAAAATAAAGCCAAGAGTCTATCGACAAATGCCGTTGACAACTGGTAACGAACGAGCGCACGCACGCACCTTCCTCACCATCCACACCACAAAAAAGAAAGGGCATACCAGTAGTATATTACGATATTCCGTCATATTCCCACCAAAATATGCTTCACTACTTAAATAACATAGACCAGAGTCGAAAAAAAAATATATAGTAAACCTGGCACCAGCTCACCACCCAGCAGCAGACACGTTGTTGACACCGCCCACTGATCACCCCATACTTCCCCGGGTCATTACATCAGGGGAACACGTTATCATCAGCATGATGAACAAGACATATGTTCCGCACGTGTTTTGTTGAACGTGTGTCACCTTCAACTTCTCATATCGTTACGGAAACCCATGTATCACTGCCCTCCCTCTCAGTATCACTTGTAAACTCCAACACCTTGTGATTCGATATGGCTGGTTATACCTCACACCTGTCTATGCTAAACACCTGGTTATCCTGCTACATCTGCTTATACTACACACCTGCACCATATGCAAAACAAACTATCACATAAAGAGAAGAATACCAGAGAGAAAAGCTGATGTAAAACTATTACACTGATATTGGTCTTCCTCGTACGATCAGCCAGTCAGTGATGCTGGCTCTAAGATGGCTCCAGTCACTGATGCTGGCACTAAGATGACCCAGTCAGTGATGCTGGTACCAAGATGATCTAGTCAGTGATGCTGGCACTACTGCTGCAACCCGTCATCCAGTTTTTGTTTTATCTTGTATCCACTATGATTTTTAAGCTTACAATCTTCAAAATACAGCTTATCAAAATTGCCGCAACACGAGTGTGGGACTTCGAAAAGAGATGAAAAGTTCCGCCATTTGGTGCAAAACTCTGGATTTTCCACCTCAAGTTTCCCCCCTCAAGAATGTGCTTATCTATAAACAGCCAAAACTCTCGGTCAAGATAACTCGGTCAAGCCTCAGCTCACACAAAGAATGATGTCAGCTTCAAGGTGCATTACGTTCGTCGTCGGAACACCGCAGCATCTCAGAAAGGTGGTCGACAGAACGCAGGAACGTCTTTACCTCAGTACCCAGAAAGGTCATAGACAGAACGCAGAAACATCTTTCCCTCGACACTCAGAAATGTCGTAGACAGAACTCAGAGGTATCTTACCCTCAGCACTCAGAAAGGTCATAGAAGGAACGCGGAGGCATCTTACCCTCTGCACTGAGAAAGGTCGTAGAAGGAACTCGGAGGCATCCTCGGCACTGAGAAAGGTCGTAGATAGAATGCAGAGGCATCTTACCCTTAGCACTCAGAAAGATCATAGACGGAACGGAGAGGCATCTGAACCTCAGCACTTACAAAAGTCGTCGACAGAGCGAAGAATATCTTCCCCTCAGCACCCAGAAAGGTTGATGCCAGTTGTCATAAACATGCCAGTCAACATTTTTGTCTTTTCCACACACCTGAAGGCTCTAGCTTCCAACAGTTACAACATCA